>NC_054701.1:8471059-8513559 GCF_016097555.1 Gigantopelta aegis
TTTCAAAGATACTATTTTGAGGGTGGAGAACTGGTAGCTGTTTATATATATCGAGTGAGTGATGAAAAACGGCCTACGTTTTGAAGTTGAATACCGATAAGAATATGTACCGCAGAACACTGAACATCTATACAAAGCTAGTTTATAATGTTATGCTGGTGGTACAATTTACCCTTTAATACATACGTAGTTTACTTTTATAATTTTACAAAAGCCAAACCCAACAACCCCACAAAACCCCCCAACTCCCCAAAACAACAATACCAACAACAAAACAAAATAAAACAGAAGCTATACCACTAACTCAGTGGCGTAGCCAGGGGGTTTACGGGGCCATGCCCCCCAATCAAACCTCTTTTGTTTTAAAAACTGTATTAAATTTTATCAAGGACATGAGTTAATGTTTATGGTCAGGGTTGTGACTTTGCTCATCCCCATTTAGCCATCAAAGTTGAACAGCAGTCGGTACCGTGACGCGATCCTAGTATAGCCTAGCCTTTTGTGGAGCAAACATTTACTAATATACATCCCCATTTAGCCATCAAAGTGGAACAGCAGTCGGTACCGTGACGCGATCCTAATATAGCCTAGCCTTTTGTGGAGCAAACATTTACTAATATACATCCCCATTTAGCCATCGAAGTGGATTAGCAGTCGGTACCGTGACGCGATCCTAGTATAGCCTAGCCTTTTGTGGAGCAAACATTTACTAATATACATCCCCATTTAGCCATCAAAGTGGAACAGCAGTCGGTACCGTGACGCGATCCTAGTATAGCCTAGCCTTTTGTGGAGCAAACATTTACTAATATACATCCCCATTTAGCCATCAAAGTGGAACAGCAGTCGGTACCGTGACGCGATCCTAGTATAGCCTAGCCTTTTGTGGAGCAAACATTTACTAATATACAGTCCTTTTTTGGCAGGTGAAGGCGGGACGTAGCCCAGTGGTAAAGTGCTCGCCTGGTGAGCTGTCGGTCTTGGATCGATCCCTGTTTGTGGCCCATTGAGCTACTTCCCGTCTCAGCCAGTACACCACGACTGGTATATCAAAGACCATGATATGTGATATCCTGTCTGTGGGGTGTTGTATATCAAAGGTTCCTCGCTGTTAATGGAAAAATATAGCGGGTTTCCTCTCTAAGACTATATGTCAGAATTATGACATCTAATAACCGATGATTACTTAATCAATGTGCTCTAGTCGTGTCGTTAAACAAAACAAACCTGCTCCTTTTCTGGCAGGTGTTAAATGTGAACTGAATATCGACGAATGCGCGAGTAACCCGTGTCATTCTGGAGGAAGTTGCGTCGACGGTGTGGCCGGGTTTCAATGTCGGTGTAGTCACGGGAGGACGGGGGCGACCTGCGAACACGACATCAACGAGTGTGCGTCGTCGCCGTGTGTCAACGGAGGCAGTTGCTACGACCTGGTCGCCAACTACACGTGTCTGTGTCCGCGAGGATTCAGCGGTGACCTGTGTCAGCTGGACACTGACGAATGTTTGGAGGACGATCCTTGTCTGAACAATGGAACGTGTGTTAATACGGTCGGTAAGTACTGCTGGGTTTTTTTTTTTTTTTTTTTTTTTTTTCATAGGGTTTAACGTGCACAGTCAGAGCAAGCTGTTGTAGCGCACGCCACTGCTGTTTGATTGTCTTTGGAAGTTATTCCCTTTGGTGCAGTGGCGTAGCGTGGGCGGGGCCACCCGGACGGTCGCCCTGGGCGCAAAATTCTAGACTGGTGGAAGGGACTCGGGGAGTGCTAACGGTCCACTGGTTAGGGGCGCAATACTTGCCTTGCCCCGGGCGCTGGCAACCCACGCTATGCCACTGCTTTGGTGGACAGGTTTTTCCCCCCTCAGTCCCAACCAATACCACACAACTGTTATTTCGAAGGTCTGGGTATGTATCCCGCGCCAGTCACCATCCCAGTCCTTATCGCTCTAATCGCGACAAGTAGGAATGTCTCGTCTGTTTACAAAACTGTTTACTATTCAAAATATTGTCCCTGATCTTTGTAAACCTGTTTGAACATTTGTCAATTAAACAAAACAATTTATCCAAACCAATGTCCTGTAACCCCCATCAGTAAAGTATTGTTTTAAACGTGTGTGTATCGACGCCGTGCACCGTGCATAGTGTATCAACGCCGTGTATTGTGTATCGAAGCCGTGTATTGTGTATCGACGCCGTGTATAGTGTATCGACGACGCCGTGTATAGTGTATCGACGCCGTACATGGTGTATTGGCGCCATGTATAGTGTAACGACGCCGTGTATAGTGTATCGACGCCGTGTATGTGTATCGACGTCGTGTATAGTATATCGACTCCGTGTATGATGTATCGACACCGTGTATGATGTATCGACGCCATATATAGTGTATCGACGCCGTGTATAGTGTATCTACGCGTGCATTGTGTATCGACGCCGTGTATAGTGTATCGACGCCGTGTATAATGTATCGACGCCGTATATAGTTTATTGACGCCGTGTATAGTGTATCGACGCCGTGTATCATGTAACGACGCCGTGTATAGTCTATCGACTTGTATAGTGTATCGACGCCGTGTATAATATATCGACGCCATGTATGATGTATCGACACCGTGTATTGTGTATCGACGCCGTGTATAGTGTATCGACGCCGTGCATTGTGTATCGACGCCGTGTATAGTGTATCGACGCCGTGTATTATGTATCGATGCCGTGTATGATATGTCAACGTCGTGTATAGTGTATCGACGCCGTGTATAGTGTATCGACGCCGTGTATAATGTATCGAAGCCGTGTATGATATGTCAACGTCGTGTATAGTGTATCGACGCCGTGTATAGTGTATCGACTCCGTGTATAGTGTATCGACGCCGTGCATAGTGTATCGACGCCGTGCATAGTGTATCGACGCCGCCATGTATAGTGTATCGACGACGCCGTGTATGACGTATCGACGACGCCGTGTATGACGTATCGACGCCGTGTATGTATGATGTATCGACACCGTGTATAGTGTATCGACGCCGTGTATAGTGTATCGACGCCGTGTATAATGTACGAATATTCGTTTATTTCTTCATACATTACAGGTAGTTACTCTTGTCTGTGTCCGGAACAGTTCGACGGCAAGCACTGTGAAAAACAAAACCCGTGTTTTCTCCAACCTTGCCAAAATGGCGGCCAGTGCTCACATATTGTCGGGGAATCAGATTTTCTTTGCAACTGTACGGAGCGATTTTACGGCAGACTGTGTAACTTGGACGTAGACGAGTGTGAGTTATCTCCCTGCTCAAACAACGGCACGTGCGTCAACGACTTTGGTGGCTACCAGTGCATCTGTCCAGGGGCATTTCAAGGTGAGAAGGGCGGGTTATGGATCAGTGGTTGAATTCTAGCCTGGGGAGGGGTAGGTTGTAGGATCAATCACTGACGATGGACTCGATCACCTCTATTCCCCATCCCAACCAGTAGCACATGCCTGATACCCAAAAGCAGTGGTATAGGTAGTACTAAACCAAATAACTTACGGCTGAATCAAAGTTCGAGGTGCACCGAACGTTTGATAGAGAAGTGAACACCACAAGTTCTGTGATTGGTGATATATGTGAGTGTGTTGGTTTCATCTAGGCAAAAAATGTATGCAATTTTATTTCATCTAGTACCACTGTGTCAAGTAGCCTTGTGCTTGAAACATGTATGGGGTACCTGTTAAAAACAAGTACTCGAATTTTTTGCGGAACTAGGGTAGTCACAGACGCTACCCATTATCTCAGAAATGAGCAGCTTGACCCCCAGTTTTTTCTGATTCACTTTAAGGGTGAGGGGTGATTGTATTTATATCCGTGGCGTTTATGTCTATTGATACGCTGCAGGTAGGAGTTTTAGCCACATATGTTACTGTTGTCGTCTGTGGGATTTGATTTGATAGTATACACCCTATATAGGCCTAATATCCTGTCTGTGGGAAAGTACTCACAAAACAAATCACTTGCTTCTTTTCGGAAGGAGTAGCCTGTGTGGCGGAAGCGGCTTTATTCTCTGTTGCTCTACCAACTGTCAGAATAACCGTTAGACCTCAGTTGATTTCCATTGCAACTTATTTTCGTGCTTATATCCAATTAAGGTTCAAGCACGCTTTTCTGGACACACACCTCAGCTATCTGGGCTGTCTGTCCAAGACAGTGGGTTTGTTGTTATTTGTTAGTGAGAAAAAGAATGTGCTCGGTCTGGGTGGGAACCGATACCGGGCTGCGAACCCAGTACCTACTTGCCTTATGTCCGATGGCTTAACCACGACACCACCGAGGCCTCAAATAGCCGTAGTTTAAAAATGTGCCTAGGTGTTGTTAAACACACACTCCTTTCTTTCTTTCTTTCTTTCTTCCTTTTCCAAGGTGAAACGTGCGAGGAGGACAGAAACGAATGCGAGACCGACCCATGTCTGAATAACAAGACATGCATCAACTGGTACGGCGGGTACCACTGTAACTGCGGCCCATACTTACAGGGCGAGCGTTGCGAGACGGACGTTGACGAATGTCTGGAAACTCCGTGTGTAAACAACGGCACGTGCGAGAACACGTTTGGCTCCTACTATTGTAGCTGTCCAGATTCATTTCAAGGGAGACACTGCGATCTCGACTGCAGGGAGAAGTGCTTGAACAACAATACCAGCACAAACACAACTGGTGAGCATAATTGCAGCTGTTCAGCGGAATACGATGGGCAGGACTGCAAAAATGGTGCACTTGAGTGTCTAGATAAAACATGCTCAAACAACGGTACATGCACAAACGCAACTGGTGAGCATAATTGCAGTTGCTTAACGGAATACGATGGACCTGAGTGTAAAAATGACACAATCGAATGCCAAGACAAATCATGCTTAAACACCAGTACATGCACAAACACAACCTCTGACCATAACTGCAGCTGCTCAGCTGACGAACCTGACTTCACGAATGACACAAACGAGTGCTTGGACGAGCCGTGCTCCAACAACGGGACGTGCGTCAACACGGTGGGGTCCTATTTCTGCAGCTGTGGCCCAGCTTACCGAGGACACCACTGCCAGAACGACACGGACGAGTGTCTGCAGGAACCCTGCCTCCACAACGGTTCCTGCACCAACACATTTGGAAGTTTCTGGTGCCAGTGCCAAAGCGGTTATGAAGGTTCTTTCTGTGAGCTACATGTCGACAGATGTCAGTCCTCCCCGTGTCTGAATAACGCCAGCTGCACCAGTTCGACCGAGGCGTACACGTGTATGTGTCCAGGGGGATTCACTGGTTCGTCTTGCGGTGAAGATTTGAACGAATGTTTGCAGTCTCCATGCCAAAACAATGGAACTTGCCTTAATACCCCAGGCAGCTTCCAGTGCAGATGTTTGCAAGGGACTACTGGGGGTCTCTGTGAGCTTCACCAAGATGAATGTGACGATTTTCCCTGTCAAAACAATGGAACGTGCAAAACGTTTGCAGACGGCTTCCAGTGCATTTGTGCGAATGGATACACAGGCTCACTGTGTGAAGAAGACATAGATCCGTGTAGACGTAGTCCCTGTCAGAATGGATCCACATGTGAGGATTTAGACTCTATTTTTAAGCCTGTTGACCTTGCATGGATAATGGATTGTTAACTCTTGAACGAAACTCTATCTTCCGTGGTATAACAAAAGCCTAAAAGTGAGCATGGCGTCACACTGACCATTCTTTAAGACCTAATCCGTAATTTTCTTGCAAATTACGTCACTGGTCTGTAATTATGTTTTCCATATATACATTAGCTATAATCCAATATTAATATGTTTTTAAGTGGGTTTAAACATTAACGCTACTCTTTTTAAACGCAATTGCTGTTCTGGAAATATTTTTTCTTATGTCAAATCACTGACATTCATCGTTACTTTCACCAGAATAACTCTTTTAAATTTGTTAATAATAATAAAAAAGATCTATAAAATCATAGAGGGGGGACAAATTATATTTATTTGTGTGCAGGAGGAATATGCCGTAAACAATACGTTATAGATAGTTGGTGGTTAAACAATACGTCCTTAACACTTGTATGTCCATTGTTTCAGGTGTCTCCTGCAATGAAACAACGCCATTGGCAAATCAAGAATCGTCCACGTTGCAAATTGAGGACTCGTCGATACAATCGACATCACCAATCATGTCGACATCCGGAATGGAAACTACGTCATCATCATCGACAGAGTCACATAATATATCAACAGCATCAACATATAATACGTCGATCTCCTCAACAATGCCGAACCAGTCAACTTCAGATACACAAAATACGCCTGAACCAGAATATACAGTGTCTACTGTAGTGTATACAGAAATTAAAATACCTACTAAAGAAGCTCCAGGTTATTTAAATGTTCAATTTTAACTTTATTGTTTATAAATTTTAAAGATGCAGGGCCTGCTTATGTCTTTCACGCGTGTAACTACAGACATTTATAAGAAAAACAGGCTTAATAAATTCGAACCCAGTACCTACCAGCCTTATGTCCGATGGCTTAAACTGGGAATGGGATTTTTTTTTACCAAATATAATTTGATGGATGACAACTGCGTGATCTTCTTTTGATGTCCGGGGTAATTCTCTCATAAATCGTACGATGCTTCTGAACATATTCAAGGGTATGTGAAATCCGAATTTGTTCCTTTTGATATAACTGGAGTTCGACATTTTTTTAATAATAGAGGGCCTCGTAAGTTGTGTGTGTGCGTGCGTGTGTGTGCGTGTGTGTGTGTTTATTTTTGTGTGTGTATGTTTATGTGTGTGTATGTTTGTGTGTGTATATGTGTGTGTGTGTGTGTGTGTGTGTGTGTGTGTGTAAGACTATTTAATACATACAACTCCCCAGCTCCAAATGCCCTGTAGTTATGTAATAGAACACCAGAGCCTTTAGTTTACAAATACATGTATACATGTTATTAAGTATACCAATTTCAAAGAGCTAACATCATATGATATGTAAGTGCTTTGAGGTCAGAATATACATGTCGTATAAATATAAATTTAAAACCTTTGAACATTTCCTAATTTAATAAAGCACCTTTTCTATTTACAGTTATTTCTGTACCGTTTTTCCTCTACGGATCGATAAACGATATTAACGAGACAGTATTGAAAACCGGAATTATCCAGATTCTTGACGACTATGGTGGTCTGTCCGTGTCTAGTATGAAGATGGTCATACGAAGAGAAGTGTATGATGGAGAGAATGGGTATGACATCACTACAATAATTTGGTTTTCAGACGAACAATTAACTCCATACTCTGCTCCAAGATCGATTGGCGTAGATAACTTTAGTTAAGACCAACGCAGAGGAACGGGTTCGGAAATAACAAAATAATCAAGAATTAAAATAAAATGTTAAAAAAATTAAATACTGCACTGATAATGTTTGCAATATTTGATATATTTTCCCCTACAGTGTTGAGAAAAATTGTCATTATTAAGCAAATTATTATAAAGTATCTATATTAATACTTTTCGAACAGTAGCTAATGACTACCTAGGTATTTACAAAGACAAAAAAATTATAAAATAAAATAAAATAACTATATATCTTTATAAGTGTTATTTTCTTTTTAAAATGTCCATAAATGATGAACTGTTTCAAAATGACCTATATATTTTTTTTTTTCCAGAGTGACAGTGACAGAAATACAGTTCCGAGTGGTCGTGGGGAAGAAAAGAGTTCAAAAGTCAGAGATCAAAGCTATATTTGCGAAAGTACCTTACCACAAACTAAAGAGTTATCTCCCCTACAGGTTTTACGTTGGTCAAACGTTTCCAAAGGCGCTGATGTCCATGTCGTCTGGCGGCGAGGTAATCGTCTGCTTCGTATGCTAATTACTCTCCATGCTGTGTATCAGCTTACATTATTTACATCTACTCCGTATTTAGAGATTATAATAATATACCATGCATATCCTATGCTGTACTATATTTATAAAAGGAGTTTGCTAATGTTTGTTAATTAATTAATCTCTGCACATTAACTACAAAATAACTTACATATTTTGATACTTACTGATGAACATTAGACGTGCCTACATTCAATAAAGGTTAAAGCACGGTGTCCCGGGGACACAGTCCAGCAGGCTGGACTGCTTTTCCAGCAGAGAACGATTTTGATGTCTTTGAGCTTATTTTAAAGGCTTCAAGGCTGATTGATACTAGGTTCGCATCCCAGGAGCCAGTCCTTGATGAAGTTAGTTATAAGGCTTAATGGCGAGGAGTAAGGCCACTACACCGACTTGTCTTTCACTAACAACTAACCATTAACTAACAACTAACCATTAACTAACAACTAACCATTAACTAACATCTAACCATTAACTAACCATGAACAAACAACTAACCATTAACTAACATCTAACCATTAACTAACCATTAACAAACAACTAACCATTAACTAACCATTAACAAACAACTAACCATTAACAAACAACTAACCATTAACTAACCATTAACAAACAACTAACCATTAACAAACCATTAACTAACCATTAACAAACAACTAACCAATAACTAACCATTAACAAACAACTAACCATTAACTAACCATTAATAAACAACTAACCAATAAATAACCATTAACATACAGCCGAGACATACAACCCGGATAGCCAAGTCAAGTACCCAGGACAGCGTGCTTAAACCTTATTTGGATTAAAAACACGACAATAAATTACACACACAATGAAAATTACAACAAAAGTGCACAAGCTTCATAAAAAGGTTCACAAATTAAGCTTTTGATGCTCCTAGAAAAAAAATCTGTCTTATACAATAAAACCATTAAGTTTTAAAATCAAACCTCTGTACAAGGCAGAATCCAAAATACGTTTTTGACAAAATCGTGACTGCCGCCATGTATAACTGTGAGCTGCGTTATCTATATGAGTATTACAACTCCGCGGGATAATACATTTATTATACCGCACTTAGGAGGACTGCAACTCCCAGAACTTGTTTGACAAATCTCAACCTGAACAAGACAGAGCTCAATGGACATTTAGATATGAATCAAGATTATTGTTGTAAACCTACGGTGGACGTGATAACGCTTGTTGATGGGGGTAGTGGGAAGATGGTGCGACAGAATCGGTCCTGTTGTAACGTTGTAATGCTTTGGTTTCGCTTCAATCTTACAGGCTGGGGTTGGCATCCACGTTTATCTCATCGTCGCGTCTGTCGGGATTTTGATGATCATCGCTGTTGTCAGTTTCTTCGTAGTAAGGAGATGGAAACGGTGAGTGTCAGTGGCAAAGGCAACTATAACAACTACTACAAACGTGACAACAATAACAGCAGCAGCAACAACAGTAGCAACAATAACAGCAACAATACTAAATTAAATAAAAATCACCGCTAATATCCATCATCATCATCATCATTATCATAATAATCATCATAATCATCACTACCATCGTCATCATCGTCGTCACCTCAAAATCGTCATAGTCATCGTCATCATCGTCAATGGCATCATCATCATCATCATCATCATCGTCATCATAGCAGCAGCAGCAGCAGCAGCAGCAGCAGCAACAGTAGGAGTAGAAATAGCTATAGCAGCAGCAACATCATATAAATATATAATTATATTTATTTACTTTTTCTAAAATGTATTATTTTTGTTACATATTGAAAATCGGCTCTACAGACCAATAATCAACTGTGACGTTTATTGAATGATTGATATTTACAGAAAAAACGCTCAACCGAAGCCTCCTGATATGAAAACGATTTACAACTGCCAAACTCCTGAAACCAACCACCAGGTGGCGTCCTTCGAGAACATCCTGTATCAAGAGTACCAGCCTCCGGAACGGGAGCCAGTGGACAAATGGGCCGAATGTTAGAGATCAGGGCCGGGCCTAACACAATAACCTGGGGTGGGGCAGAAAAATAATCGGGGCCTAGTACTGTAGAATCTTCTCCAGATGGAAAAAAATGGCATTTCTACACTACAATGGCAATGTGTCTTATTTTTAATTGGTATGTGCGTGTGTGTGCGCGCGCGCGCGTGTGTGTGTATCATTCTTCGATGGTCGGGGTGAGATGAGGTGGGCAACTGCTCCAGTGTCCACCTGGTTACAGCGCTGAACCAATTTCACAAAACGTCGAAATTTTACGTCAGCGACTAGCAATTAAACCGGTCATACGTTTACATGTGTTTGGAATCTATTTCACGCAGAAAATGACATCATTACGGAAGATAGAGCATTTTATTGACAAACGAAATAGTGTTAATAGTAAGAAAAACTGTGGTTTAGTCGTAGATTTATGTTTACGTGTAAAACTAGGCTTACGATGTTTAGTGAAAGTGGGCCCAGGAGCATGTAGGTACTGCCATCTCTAGGACGAGTTCCACTGCAGGTGTATTCTTCTGTAGTATTTTATGTGCACATGCGTACTTCTGTAGAATGTATCAGTTCTTAACCAGTTGGATAATATGGCCACAGATCACAGTTATCTTTCCATTTAGTTGACCATAATCCGGAAATATATCCGCACAAATAGTCTACTGTGTGACAATCATTATTTTATGGCAGACAGCTTTGTAATTGTAGTGGCAATCATTAAACTGAAGATAACAGGGGAGAGCATTTAGTTTGGAAATGTGTGTCATTTGTTAAAGGGACAGACCCTAGTTTTTAAACACCACAGCATATTTTTCACTATTAGAGCCGTTTATGATAACTGAAATAAAACATTACTTATAGTTTATTCTTTATATTATCCGTTTCCGTAGAACCGAAGTGTATCTGGTCACCCTAGTATTTATATAATACCACAAAATGCATTTAGCAGTTTATAGATTCGAGTTCTAGTCTATTTGTAAGGATATTTCCCTTTTTAACGTCACAGACTCATCTTTCGCTCCATTGTAACTTTATCGAAATGAGTTAGAGGTTTGTAAATTAAAGAAACTTAGTGTCCATCTTTTACGGGTTACAACTAGGGTCTGCACCTTTAGCATTACTGACTTGTTTGTGGCAATTCCAGCCCATGCAAATATAATACTTTTAGTGTGGGTGTACTTCGAACAGGTTTAGTGGATATATTTGTTTAAACACCAGTATCCTGGCAAAAAGAGCTGTGAAACAGGAGTTATCCTTTTTAGTATATTCTGCCGAGCCAAGCAAGCAAAGGTGCATAAGAAATCCACGAGCCTACTGAATCTGATATTAATTACACAAGTGATATAGTCATTAATGCTATATAAAAAGATATTGTGTAAATATTTGCTGTTGGTCATCATAAATGAATTTGAGAGAAATACAGATAATTAGAGAGAGAGAGAGAGAGAGAGAGAGAGAGAGAGAGAGAGAGAGAGAGAGAGAGAGAGAGAGAGAGAGAGAGAGAGAGAGAGAGAGAAAAGAAACTTTACAAGTGTTATATTTGAATCTGGTTGGAAATGGCAAATAATAAGAATAATATTGTTTGTGATATAGTTTAATGGTTCAATAGCAAATGTAAATCAGGAACAAAAACAACATGACTGCATGTAACAATGGCGTAATAATGTGAAAGTCACACATGGGGTCAAAAACCACTTTTACATTGAAATGTCACACAACGAAGTCTAGCAAAATTTGGTATTTCAGACTCCATACTGACTCTAATAACGTGTGTGACCACCGTGAGCTTGGATACATGCATGCACAGGTCTTCGCATAGACGTCGTCAACCTTCTGATTACGTCAATCGTGATGCGTCGCCATTCCTCAACCAGGAATTGTTGCAATTGTTGTCTGTTGAGCGGGGGCTGTTGTCTCCGTCGAATCTGGCGATCAAGGTAGTCCCAAAGATGTTCGATAGGTGACATGTCAGGAGAGCGTGCAGGCCATGGCAAAACGTTAACATTGTTCTGATGGAGGAAGTCCTGGACAATGCGAGCAACGCGGGGTCTGGCATTATCATGCTGGAATGTGATACCTTGGGGCTGCTGCTGTAGGAATGGCACCACAACTGGTCTTAGCACTTCATCCCTGTAACGTTGAGCATTCAGATTGCCATCAATGATGACAAGTTCGGTGGTCTAATTGCCACAGATGCCTCCCCACACCATTACACTACCACTTCCGAAAGGTTCGACTTCATTAATGCAACAACGGGCTGTACGTTCTCCTCTGCGTCGATACACTCTCACTCTCCCATCCCCACGGAAAAGGCAGAACCTACTCTCATCGGTAAAGAGAACCCTTCGCCAATCACGGATCTGCCAACGCTTCAACTGCCTGGCCCATTGCAGTCGCAGCCGAGGGTATTGATCTGTTAATGTGGTCCCGCGGTACGGTCTGTAGGCTCTGATACCAGCAGCACGTAAGCTTCTTGTCACGGTCTGTCTGCTCACATGGTAGCCGAATGCCGTTGCCGCTGATGACGTCACCGTCAAAAACCGATTACGTAGGTGTAATGTTCGTAGGTATCGGTCATCCCGCGCAGTTATGACTCGTGGTCTACCCGTTCTTGGCCTGTCCGAGGTCCGACCTGTCTGTTGGTATCGATTTCTCAGGTTACCAACAGCAACTCTGGAACATCCAAACGTCCTTGCGACATGAGCGTTAGATGCCCCCATTTGTATCATGCCAATGGCACGCTCGGGTTGTTCTGCAGTAAGTCGTGGCATTCTTTTGGTGGTTTTCTATCAAATGCATACCCTACCTGAATGTTGGCTCATTTTAATACCTTCATTGCACGTGTTAATTTTGTAGGTAGTGAAAAACGTGATTTCTGATTTTTTGTTCACGACCTGAAAAGCATACAACGTTCTCTTTCAAATATACTGTGAAAAAAGTAGGTTACGAATATAGGATTGTTTGTGCAGTTGATTACGTTCAGATATATGAATGATTTCACATTCTAAAATTTATTTTCGTTTGTAAAGTTTCTTTTGGCCGTGAGTATATATTGGATTATAATGGTGCTATTGTATACATGTACAGAGGCTTGTATCGTAACTTGTGTGCCAAATCATTGTTTGTTTATTTGTTTATAATCAATACAATATGACGTCAGATTATATACGTGTCTTTATAAAAATAAACCGGCCTCGGTGCCGTCGTGGCAGGCCATCGGTCTACAGGCTGGTAGGTACTGGGTTCGGATCCCAGTCGAGGCATGGGATTTTTAATCGAGATACCGACTCCAAACCCTGAGTGAGTGCTCCGCAAGGCTCAATGGGTAGGTGTAAACCACTTGCACCGACCAGTGATCCATAACTGGTTCAACAAAGGCCATGGTTTGTGCTATCCTGCCTGTGGGAAGCGCAAATAAAAGATCCCTTGCTGCCTGTCGTTTAAAGAGTAGCCTATGTGGCGACAGCGAGTTTCCTCTAAAAACAGTGTCAGAATGACCATATGTTTGACGTCCAATAGCCGATGATAAGAAAAAAAATCAATGTGCTCTAGCGGCGTCGTTAAATAAAACAAACTTTACTTTTTTTTATAAAAATAATTTCATGATGTGCTGAGGTGACATTAAACATTCCTTTCCCCTTGAATCTGATGTTCTCTTCATTTGCTATATCTAGTCGTTATTGAAAAAAAGAAGAAGTTTGTTTTGTTTAACACCACCACTAGAGCACACTAAGTTATTAATCATCGGCTACTGAATATCAAATATTAATGTTAATTCTGACGTAGTCTGCAGACAAAATTCGCTATTTTTTTCAGTTATCAGTAAGGGACCTTATATATGCTTTTTTCCACAGACTGGACAGCACATACCACGACCTCACTGAGACGAGAAAACCCCCAGAGTATGGGTTCATTAAGGTGATTCGATCTTTCGACTCAAGCACCTAAGGGAAGAGCTCAGGCGATTAAGGTAGATCCCGCCTGTAGTGTTAAAAGAGAATTTGAAAAATACAATTGACGCCCTTTTTGTGTTTCAGATGACAGTTTTTTAAACCTATTCCAGTGACGGTGTCTTGCTTTAATGACTTGTACTATTTGAATACTATGTTTCTGTCATGTTAATTTGTACTAAAATATTACTTACTGACCAATGAGCAAACTGTTTTTGTTTGTTTGTTTATTTGGTTTTTTCATTTGACGAAAATAAAGATTCATACCAAAAGCCTAGTTTGTTTTAATGAAGTAGTTACATTGCGATTGTGAATGCTCTCGACCATAGTTGCATTAGATAAAGTTCAATTTCCGTATAAACGTACCACTTGCACTATCCCTGGCGACAGATCTGTGTTAGAGAACAAAATACACACACGCACGCACATACAATCCCACTCACACATACGCACGTACGTATATGCATACATACATACAGTCACGTACAAATAGACATACGCGCACACACAGAGGCGCGTATGTAGGTGAGGGGACGGTTTTCGGGGTCCTGAAGAGTTTTTAAAATTTAATATTTCAGGAGAGCCTGACCCAAAACCCTCTGGAAAGTTCTCTCGCCACAGGCTAAACCTTCCTGCACAGTTTTCTGCATACACGTACACAGTCACGTACACATATACACATACACGTACACATACACAAACATATATACATGCAGAAGAGATAGATAGATAGTTAGAGAAAGAGAGAGTGAGAGAGAGAGAGAGAGAGAGAGAGAGAGAGAGAGAGAGAGAGAGAGAGAGAGAGAGAGAGAGAGAGAGAGAGAGAGAGAGAGAGAGAGGGGATCTAGAGAGCGATAGAGAGAGTGAGATAGAGATAGAGAGAAAGAGAGAGAGAGAGAGAGAGAGAGAGAGAGAGAGAGAGAGAGAGAGAGAGAGAGAGAGACAGAGAGAGAGACAGAGAGAGAGAGAAGAGGGATCTAGAGAGATAGAAAGAGTGAGATAGATATAGAGAGAAAGAGAAAGTGTCAGAGAGAGAGAGAGAGAGAGAGAGAGAGAGAGAGAGAGAGAGAGAGAGAGAGAGAGAGAGAGAGAGAGAGAGAGAGAGAGGAGGGATCTAGAGATATAGAGTGAGATAGAGAGATAGAGAGAAAGAGAGTGTGTGTGTGTGAGAGAGAGAGAGAGAGAGAGAGAGAGAGAGAGAGAGAGAGAGAGAGAGAGAGAGAGAGAGAGAGAGACACACACACACACACAATACGCACACACAGAGTAGACATGTTCACATAAATGTTCGTCAAAATTATTTTACAAGATATGAATTTCAAATGTCTGCAGATAGATTAACATATAAAATCATAAGCGTACGAGACAGGGGAGTAGGAGGGGGGGGGGGAACAACTGCCCCCCAGTGCTGGAGCAAAACCTCAAATTCGGGCAAAAATAATACAGATATTCAGACAAAATGTTCCAACCTGAGACCTTTTTACTATGCATTTCCATCATTTTACCTTCAAAAGTAGTTGCGATCCATGTGAAAATGCGTATGACTCGTTTGCAACCCTATATAGCTATAGTAATGCTAATATAAATAAATGTTGTTATGCAGATTCTGGCATTTTCGTTTAATTCTGGCAAAAGCCAGCCTGCTCTCCTTACAAAAATGGGAGCCACGCCTATGTATAAAATGTATGACCTGGCTATTTCAAGTTCACATTTTCACATAAGACGAGTCAAGTGCTGCTTTACAGTATGGAGGTGATGATGTAAACTCAAGGCTGCTGACCGCTTTAGGCGAAATTATAGCAACACACATTGAAATAAGCGAGGTGTTTAGCAAGAGTAACCCACTCTTCCCATATTATTAATAGAAAATTTCACACAATCTTCACACTTTACTGTGCATTTTATGTTTAGCAAACGTGTAACATAACAAGACATAGAAATTAACAAATTAAAGGGACACTCCTGAGTTTGCTGCATTGTAAGATGATTCAAACTAATAATATATTTCTACAATTAAATATGTTTTCTTGTTTAGAATATCAGTGTCTGTATATTCAATGTGTTTCTGGTCGTCTTAATATTTGTAAGAAGCCCAAACAGGATTTTGTCTTCAAATAATTTCGTACGTACGAAAAAAAATAAAAATTGAACGAAATAAAATGAAATTTAACCTAGTACAAATATTAGAACGATCAGAAACACGTTTAATATAAGGCCGCTAATATTTTATGCAGAAAAATATGTAATTACAGTCGTTAAAAAGTCTCTCTTAGTCGATAACATCTTAAAAACTGCAGCAAACTCGGGAATGTCCCTTTAAAGCTTCACACTTTATTATACTATTTTTTAGCAAATATATAAAGAAGCATTTTGCAAGAATAAATATCTGCCCACTTATTATTTACAGAGTGTGAACAAACTGTTTACATATGACTAAACATAAGTTAATTTACAATGACCAGCACATCTTTTTCTTCATTATTTTAAACTATTCCGATCACAAACTCTAAGATGTCTTTCTCGAAAATCTCATAAGAAATTATAATATTATGCAAAGTACATTTATAATAACTAGGTTTTTTAAAAAATTATTATTGGGTTAAAATAGACAAGAGATGTCCGTGCTGCAATACAGATAGGAAATAAACATTTTGGCAAACACGTTGATTAATGACACGTCATTAATTCATTACATGCATGCAGCATGTCTGATCTGCTTGTATATGCAGCCAGAAGTTACCTGCGTGTGTAGGTTTATACAGCCGCAAGTCACGTTCGACAACTTATCATTACTCAGGTGATGGATTGGTCGAGCATCCCGGAAGTGAAGGGTTGAACCGTGCGGCTGCCAAACTGAACCAATCTTCGGAGACGTCCACGCTATGGTGGTCGAGCCTATATTCGTGTGATATGCTTTGCCGCATCGTTTTGACAGTTTTACTTTCTTCGTTAACTTTATTTAAGGTGAGTTCGGAAATATTTTTTTCAACAATTCGTCAATGAATGAAATTGAAATTATATAGATAAGTAATATCTTCCATTACTTTCGTGTTTTATTCAAATAACGTTCAAGCACGCTGCACTAGGCACACACAAGTGATATCGGAACTATCTGTATTTCAACGGGAAAGGAACATCTGTTTAAAGAGCTATCAACACATTGGTGGCTAAAATGGTTGTTGGCACTTTATCAGGAGAGATGAAACTCCCTACTGCAACGCAAGTTACATCTGCCGGAACAGCAAAAAGAGGTCATTTATATACATTTTTCTATGGACAGGACAGAACATACCACGGAATTTGATATACCAGTCGTTGGGCACTGATTGGGACGAAAAACCAATCACAGAATGGGTTTATTATGGTGCTGGATCCCACGACTAAAAGAACTGAGGCGAGCGGTCTACTGACAGATCTACATGCCGCCCCTATCCCTGTGCCTAGAATGTAAACACATTCAAGATTCTGTCATTAACACATTTCTTTTCACTTTGTTTTAAATTTTATATCTTAAGACGATGAGGAAAAGGGAAGAAATGATCTGATATATATATCAGTGGCGGATCTAGAAAATAATAAGAGGGGGTGGCTGGATTGGGATGGAGTTAACCGACGAGGCCTGAGCCATGGTGAAGGTTCCGGGGGCAAAGTCCCCTGAAGTTTCGGCATTCTGGACATTTTAGAGCCTTATTTCACTGATTTCCGAGGATCTAATTCCAAATCAATTCCATAAATTTGATATTTTTTGCCGTTTTCCTGATTCACACCAAAATATATAGAAAACGATTTAATTCTGTCCTCATCGATGCAAGCCATACTCGGTTCAATTGTACACCTGATTGACAACAGGGCGATATATATTATTTTCGTTAACGGAATGGCTTTATTTGCATCTTCGTGAACAAAACTTTGAAGTAACAGCATATATTTGGAATGAACATAAAAAAACATACATAGGAAGGGAGGGGGTACACTATTCATCCCCCTGGATCCACCACTGGATCCACCGGCTGGGATGAGGTGGTCCGATTGACTCATACGTTGATTGGATTTCACTTGCAAGGTTTATTCATCTACCGATTACCGTATTACAATTGTCTGTACCTGAAAGATAATTACCGACAGGTGCTAAATAAACAACACGATAAGCGTGAAAGGGTCGACGAAAATATTGTACGTAAATAATTTTTTATATTTCTTCGGATAGACGTAGCCGTTCGAGCTAAATATGTTTAATTTTACAGTTCGGACCAATAAACTGGTTCGAGAGAAGGCTTCTGTTCGACCTTAGGGGTATTCAACCAATCAGCACCAAAATAAAGGGGTTTAATAGAGAGAAAAATCGGGACTTTGTTCTTGGTTCGAGAATACCGGTAGGTTCGACCGTTGGGCGTTCGAGCCAATGACATTCTACTGTGTATATATATATATATATATATATATATATATATATATATATATATATATATATATATATATATATAATAAATATGAGAATCTGGCTTGTTCCTCCAAATAGAGGTTACGACCCCCACCCCTTTAGATATGGTTTCTTCGGGCCTAATCTATCATATGTTTATTACGATACTGGATCTGGACAATGACAGAAGAAATCCGTAAATGCTAATAAGCCACTTCTTGCGAATAACAGCAATACATCTTTAAATCTACTTGCACTATCAGAGAGACATGACAACACATACCACGACTTTGCAAAATAACTGGTCCACTGAGGGCAACCGATCCTACACGTCATTGCACCTGAGGCGATCGTTCTAGCACTGTACTGCAACCCGCCCATAAATATGAACGATTGATCACATTACTAACGGAAATCAATTTTCGGTCATATGTATTTCAAACATCTGGAATACCTTACCACCGATCACGACAAATAGCATAAATAGGAATGTCTGTCACGTCACATTATTTAGTGTAAAATAATTTGTCCAAATATAATGTAAAATAGATTAGTAGGCCTATAAAGAATTATTGTAAAACTCATCTTCTTGAAGCATGATACTATATATGTATATTGGCCAATTACGCCAATTATTCGGGAGCATGCAAATTCTAAAAATATTGGACGAGACTATTTATGCAATAGGCGAACTTGTTGGTCTATTTCAACATTGAACAAACGGGGGGGGGGGGGGGGGGGGAGTGCAGTAATGGATTGTATACTAGTATAAACAGATTTGATGGCTATACTATCACGGGGTTTTTTCCATCTTGAAACAAATGTTATATAAAATTTTACATTGAAATTAGTTTCCGGCATACTTCGTAATTCACCCGAATCATTTCTTATACCCTCGGCATAATCACGAATGTTTTCAAATTCTTTTCAAATCACTGGCATGATTTTGCAAGTAAGGTTTTGATTGGTCGAATGAAAGGTCAACTGGACATGAACTCCAATAGGCTGCTGTTGGATCCACATGTAATAGTGGAGCTAATTTTAATTAGATTGAATGAAGGTAAAACTAACAACATAATCGTATATTTTCATGGGGACGGGACGTAGTCCAGTGGTAAAGCGCTTGTCGGTGTAGGATCAGTCCCCGTCTGTGGGCTCCAGATGCCGTCGTATACATGTGTTATCCAGTCTGTGGGATGGTGCATATAAAATACCACTTGCTACTAATTTGAAAATGCTTTCTCTCTAAGACTATATATCGAATTTACCAATTATTACCTATATTGGCAGAGAGAAATAGGGAAAGAAACATGATCTTTCCTTAGGGGAAAGAAAAATCTTCCCCAAGATACGTTTTGACGTCATCATCAGTGCTTCGCTACGTACTTTAACGTCACTGTTAGCTGATAGTTTCCATGGTGGCAGTCATGTCAACAACCAACTTACGTCATAAAATAAGGGACACGTATGGCATAGCATATGCATATGGCAACGGTGTCTCTTGTTCTCAAATTGCAAACTCGTTTTCGATAACAGTATTAATAAATCAATGTACTCTAGTCGTGTATTAAACAAAACAAACTTTGTATATCTTTACAAGACTGAATCCAAGGGATATGTTGACAAATTCAAGAGGCATACTGTGAGACATTACACTGAAAGACAAAACACCAACGCGCTATGACACAAAACAATATTTTACTTGACGAGGAACATTTAACAAGTGTCAATCCAAGAACCCGATAAACGCGAGGAAACACGAGGCATTCGCGCGCATACATCATTTACATATATAACAAAACTATTACATAACAACAATGACTTGTCAAGTCCCACATTTCTTCCCCCTAAGATGACCAAGCCTGCTCACAATCACAGACTCCCCCTATTACAAAATGCTGGATTGCCCATGCGTCCAAAATGTGGGTATAAATTCAGTTAACCCTAATCGCAAATCTATAAAACACGTCAGCTATACTGAATGTAACCGGTTGTCAGAGACTACTGTATTTACGCCTGGGTTGTAGCAGGACCAAAATTCGAGCGATTTCGTCCCTCCAGTAGTCCCAGACTTTGGCTTGTCTTCGTTCATGCATTCTGACTTTCACGTGAAAGTTTCGGCGTTCGCAAATAGTCCGAGACAACGTCATTGTCTCCATTCATGCATTAGACCCCAGAAGACATAGCCACTGAACCATTGTCCGTAGGCCTATGCAAGTATTGTGGAGGACCACAAATTGAGAAAATATAATTCAGTACTTTCTTTGCAGTTGTAGTTGCTTGTGAAACAGAAATCGCAAACACAAATCTTGTCAAGTCGTCTTCGAATGTAAATGTGTATTTGTAAGCGGCAGGTGTCCTGGTAATCGGACCGATAAAAGCACAATGAACAGCTTCCTATGGTTTAGTAGCAGTTCTTGTCAAACGTAACGGACATTTCGGAATAAAGATATGTACACTTGAACCTCTCTTATGAAGAATCGAGTAGAGTTCCCCCACACAGTCTCAGAGTTTCAGAAACCCAGTGCTCGTCCAGCTGATTTGAACCCTTGCCGGAGCAATAAGAAATCGCGAAACTTTATATTACACAATTTACACGTAGCCAATTAGTTGAATAAAATCTTTATTGCATTCACAAATTACATCTCGCCCAACTCGACCGTCCTTAAATTAAAAAAAAAGAAAAGAAAAGAAAAAAGAAAACCAAACATCCCAAAAACAAAGGCATACAATCCCCCTCCAACAAAACCCAACAACCCCCCAAAAAACAACACCCCCACCCAAACAAGACCCCCTACAAAACAAACAAACATACAAACAGCAAACAAAGAATGTTTTTACATGGTCGTAATTCTGTTCAAAAGAAATGTAAATCGTCGTAAATTGGAAGTTATACTAGGTTTACTTGATTACAAACTTTCAGTTCTGTGAGATGACAAAACAGTATATATATCAACTTGTGCTTATCCTGAATCTCAACATTTGTTAACACCATCTTTTCTTTAAATTCTAGTCTAAATATTACATTTTGCAGACGACAACTCCATCCGGGGTGTTCGAGATCGGATTCCTGTCCTACACACTAGAGTATGGAAACCGACAAACCACAACCGAAGAGCCAGCCGCACGCGACGTCGATGCCAAGGGGAACGTGACGTCACCATCGGGTCACAATGTCACTGGAAATGCCACGGAACCTTACAAACCATGGCAGACACCAGCGAGATGTTCGGCTCCATCGAGATACAGGTTCCACGTCTGCATGGAGAGCGTGTAAGGACGATTTATTGTCATGTCGTTTGATGTTCTTTTCGAGGGTATCTAAAGTTGTTGCATTTAACCTGTCCTCTTCATGCCATAGGAAAAAATGTTAGAGTTGCCTGATCCAGATTAGGCCTACTAGTTCCCCCCGACTGTTATACATGTATGGCAAGGAACTTGACTTTGAAGACAGGTGCATGGCTAATTTAAAATCAGAGATGTATCATTTTGTCAGATTCTGTATTCATGACATTTTTTTATGTTATTTAAAAGAAAGTATTGTAGTAACCATCAAAGCATATTCAACAGAAGACAACGACACTTGAAAAAGTCACTAAACATACGTAGCTTGAAATGTTTGTTTGGCAGTTAGTTTTGTTAAAACTAATTTGATGTTAGTTACAGCTCTAAGACATATAGAAATGACCAGAAGTACAATTCTTTGTCGTTATTATGTGTTGCTGGCCCGTAGGAACCGGAGGCGGGAGGCGGATAGGACTGGGCAGTGTGGTATCTGACCTCACTTAAAACCCAAAATGTTTTCATTTTTTTGTTCTATTATATACATTTGCGGAAAGAAGTTCCTGTTCACCAAATAACATGGTCTCAAACCAGTTGTAAAATCTGTAAATGGTTGAAATGTGCGACTTGAATAGATACACCATACCTTTGCAAATCGTCTCATATTTATAAACTGACCAAGAAGTAATTTCTTTCTTGAAAAGCATTCCTTCATTGTCGTTAAACATATACTTTGTGCTATACATACATAGCAACTTTTTTCCGTGAGTATATACAAACCAAAACAAATTTGTGTTAAAAAAAGAGAAGAAAAATAATGGGAAAGAAGCAAACACCCAAATAACCGTAGTTAATTAACTTACTAGGTTTAGTTTTCAAATAGTTATGTTAGGACGTGCATATTCAATTATAATAGGAAAAGAGAATTGCACCCTTCCATTCCGTATTGTGGTTAACACTGTATTATAGAGGCATCATCGCCATTGGCTTTATAAATTAATGTCTGTAGTAGTGGGATCATTTTGTTTGTGGTGCGATTTAGACTTAAAAATTATGTTACACATGCCTTGCCTTATATCTCAAGAAGCTGGATTTTTCAAGTGGAGAATGATGTAGCCTCTGTTTATTAACCAGGTGCGCAAACAAATGCTCACAGGATCAATACTCACAAGTCAAATACTCACAAGACAAATGCTCACAAGACATAAACTCATAACACTGATGGACAAAATGACAAAGGGTCACACACTTCTTTTATAATCTTTATTAATGAAGTAAAACATGTCACATCAGAAATAGTACACATGACATCGAAACAGTCAGAGTAAAACACATCACGTCAGAAATATCACACATGAAGTATAATGTCAGTCAGAGTGTCAGGTTGTATTGGACCTTGCTGCACTCACCGATACGTTCCAGTGACGTAAACAGAGTCAAAGTACTAAACCCTCCAGCCCTTCAGGTGTTTGGTCCTTGAGGTACTCCATGCCTTGCTGCACGTTGTCCTCAGGCAAAAAAGCTAAGCCGTCCAACATACCACAAAAGTGCTTCGCGTCTTCGTCAGTACGATACAGTGCTGTAATACCGAGTCCTTGGGTCTTCCTCCGCGTGCTTTGGCTAAACTGTGTTGTCTCTTGACGTCTCAGCACCAAGCAGACGGTCTGTATGGCTGCCAACGTCAAGTTCGTGATGACGATCTTGGGATCTAGAAAGATATATAACTCCTCCATCTTGTCCACAACTGCTTGGAGTGGATCTTACTAGATCTGTGCACTTTTACAGGGCAGGATTGCGTACACATAAGAAACTGAACAGTTTCCCCCAAAGGGAATGCATCATGTAGATTTATTCAAATACATTCTACTCTATTTTTTTTAAGGCGCAGACCCTACTTTCAACCAATGAAAATGGACACTAAGTTTAGTTAATCCACAAACCACACATCCACACTTGGTATGAGACGGCCCCTGTAACTTTGTGCAAGGCGGGATCACCCAGTGGGCGATCACGTGACCTACGTCACGATATGGGTCAGCGAGCTTTGTAATTCTTGCGACGGAGTGTCCCGACATTTAGCTGAATGTGGATACTGTAGGATTTATTTCTGTAGTGTGTGCATTAGTGATTAATATGTGGATTTCTTTAATCAATTAACTCGAAAATGATCGATGTAAAGGTATTTGACGTCAAATATAGGATTGTCGTGTTATTAGAGCGGAAATCTTTGACTACCGTGTGGTGGGCAGCGATTACCAAAACATTACACAGCTTGGTCTCTGACTGTAATGAGAGCGCATATCTGTCCAAATGTCCGTCTAGCTCTGTTACAGTCAGACTACTCGGGCTACACTAGACTAAGTGAACGATGTGAGATTGCGCCGATGTTCTATGCAATCACTTTGATTTGGAGCCGCTACTAATGACCAGTCCTTTTTAATTATTGCCCTGTGTCCATAATTATTCATTTATTAAGGATATGTGAATAAAATATGCCTAAAATCAATAACTATTACTTGATGATCACTGATATGTCAGTAAAATATGTCAGAATGGCCCCATTGATTTGGTACACTTTTGTTTTCGCAGGTCTTCCAACAAAACTTGTGATTTGGGACACGAAGATATTCCCCTGACCCAGATAGACACCAGTCAGGGGTCAGTATTCGTCACAGGGCGTGACCGCGTGCAGTTCAATAACAGACCCCTTCGGACGTCACCGACAAGACTACCGAATCCTATTCAGTACAGATTCCAATCATGGATGGTTAGTGTTGCTTTCTGGTGACTACGAGTTATGTCCTTTAGATCATTGTTAATATTCACTATTCTACAGATTATAACATTTAATATTCTACAGTTTCAATTCCATTACATTTCTTTCAGATCTTGAAACTTATTTTACTGTCTACCTCCACATCCTAGGCATTGTCTTGAAAGGAGCTTGTATCTTCTAACCTTTCAAGCCACATATCTGTCATTTACAATAGGCTTAGTCTGAACACTCAGTGTCTTAATGGCCACTTCCGACATTAAGAGGCTCCTGTAATCACCAACTATGCTTCATTTGTGTTAGTGCCGTGGGTCAGACCAGTTTTATTACGGGCAGAGGGCAAGGATGGCAGGGAGTGTATTTGATAGCGTGTAACATACAATGAAAATGTCGCCTAATACCCTTCTATTTTATGCAGGGCTCTCTTGTTCTAAACGTGTACGTGGAATGCTGTGGGACTCCTGATGATATTCAGAAACGATGTAAAGAGAAGTTGTCACTCAACGTCACTGCCACGCCCTTCACTGGCGTGACATCACCACGCTATTCGAGGATTACCATCAGCGGGAAAGCCACGTGAGTCTATTAAACAGACATTATTGGAAACAATCAAATATGATTTCAATCTTCTGAAAGGGAATGTAAATCGGTAGGGATCACACCACTATTGCAGCCAGTAAGCTGAATGTAGGTGAAGAGTAGCCTAACCCTTTACTTTCTTTTCTTTTCCATTTTTCCTTTTAATTTTTGTGGAATCATACCTTATTGAACTGTTAAACTTTACAATGCTGAAAGGGGTCTAACTCTCATAATTACGATGTAAAGACAGCGTTGATTCCTGCATCTTGAACTGAATGCCATATTACCATCATGCATATCGTCTGTATACTAAGGTTCAGTTAGAGTTACTTCCCTTTTCGGACCCCTCACACAGTGGGATAATGGTTCCCAGTGAACCGTTAAAACTCACCGGGTGATAGGCGGTACACGGATTCGAATCCAGTACCTACCAGCCTCAAATCCACTACACCGAAGCAGCAATACGAAGCTAATATTATTTTCATTACAGGCTCGTTCTTATGCTATCACTCTACTGTCTTCCCAACTTCTACGGTCCGAAATGTGAACGATTCTGTCAAGTCAGCAACCCAAACGAGAACAAGATTTGTCATCCTCAGACCGGTGAACTCATCTGCCGGCCCGGTAAGTACATGAGGACGCGCCATCATATTGTTGATATTTAGTACCTGATGAGAAATAGGAAATAGGAAATGTTTTATTTAACGACGCACTCAACACATTTTATTTACGGTTATATGGCGTCGGACATATGCTTAAGGACCACACAGATATTGAGGGAGGAAACCCGCTGTCGCCACTTCATGGGCTACTCTTTTCGATTAGCAGCAAGGGATCTTTTATATCCCATAGACAGGATAACACATACCACGGCCTTTGATATACCAGTCGTGATACACTGGCTGGAGCATGAAATAGCCCAATGGGCCCACTGACGGGGATCGATCCTAGACCGACCGCACACCGAGCGAGCACTGTACCACTAGGCTACGTCCCGCACCTAGTGCCTGATGAAGTCAGATGTTGAACTCCACACAAACGTGCCTGACGGGGATCGATCCTAGACCGACCGCACATCGAGCGAGCACTGTACCACTGGGCTAAGTCCCGCACCTAGTGCCTGATGAAGTCAGATGTTGAACTCCACACAAACGTGCCTGAACTTTAACTCGATTGAGACACAGTAATAATAGGCATCACATACCCTGATCTGGTCTGTTGTTGGTATGCTTAGAATAGCAAACATATATTTTAAACATTTCTCTTTAGTATGTGTGTGTTTTTGTGTGTACATGCGCGTGTGCGCATGTAGTGCCACCTAAACTAAAATAATTATGGCATTAAAACGAATGAGGATAAAGTTACAATCTTTTCTAGCTAGACAAAAAGGGCACTTCTAAACTGAAAAGAGCAATCCGAGGAACCAATAGGCACCCGCCCTCTTGTTAGAAGTATCCGAACGTGTGAGCACGCGCACGTTTGCATATGTATGTTTAATAACTGTAATAGTACATGTAGTTCATGCAGTAATCTGTTTCTATTCCATAATTCTTCTAACTTACAATTGTTCTGTGACTTCGTATTTTACAGGACTGAAAGGCGAAAGATGCAGTGAAGATAAGAACGAATGTGACAAGGGAATCTGTCAAAATGGCGGCGACTGTGTCAACTATCCAGGAACATTCCGTTGCTTCTGTCGATCACAGGTTACCACGGGTGAGCAGGGGAGATAACTCTGTTGAGTCTGAAAGAGAAAAGAACGACCACTGGTTTATTATATTCAACTCTTTACAAACTAGCAAGCGAGAAAGTTAAAGTTTTTTTTTTTTAACGACACCACTAGATCACATTCATTTATTAATAATTGACTATTGGATTTCAAACATTTGGTAATTCTGACATATAGTCTTAGAAAAAACAAACCCACTACAGTTTTTCATTAGTAGCAAAGGATCTTTTATATACATCATCCCATAGGCAGGATAGACCAGTCGTGATGCTCTGGCTGAAGCGAAAAATAGCCCAATGGGCCCACCGACGGGGATCGATCCCAGACCGACCGCGTATTGAGCGAGCGCTTTAGCAGCAAGCAAACAAAACACTTGTTATTCTAGACCGAATGTCAGTCACTATTAGCCACTATTCATCATGGCTGTATAAAAAAGTTAGTTTGTTTTGCTTAACGACACCACTAAAGCACATTGATTTAATAATCATCGGCTACTGAATATACCAGTCGTGGTGTACTGGAAGGAACAATATCTGTATAATATTCTGGCCCTGCCAGAGACTGGGCGTGAGATAGACGTGCCTGAACCTAATTTGGATATAGACACGTTAATAAAGTACCTGTAACCCATAAAGGATCCCTTGCTACTAATGGAAACATATAGCGGGTTTCCTCTCTAAGACTATATGTGCACCCCGTGAACCACGCCTGGTATATGAAAGGCTGTAGTACCAATTGTTTGACATACAATAGCCAATATGATTAATAAATCAATGTGCTCTGGTGGTGTCATTAAACAAAGCTTTTAACTTTCCTGTTTTGTTCTAAAAGTACATTTCATTCTTTGCTAATCGGATAGAAAAAAGGCCCACCATTCTCATTTACTGTCCACATTATGATATGGTTGCATTTTCTTGATTTTGATCATTTAATACTGCTAATGCACTAGATTGCGTTTCAATGTAACGGGAAGGTGCCAACATTAATTGGTGTTCAACTGATAGATCCACTACGGTTGTACCTATCGGGGAAAAGTATAACATAACAAAAAAGGTGTCTTTTACGAAAAGGTTTCGTTTTAGGTTTTGAAGAGCTCCTTTTGTCTACATATATACTTGGGTTGGTCAGGTAGAATGCCACTCGGCAGAGCCTCGCTGCATTCGCCATTCTAACCTTCTCGGGATATAGCTGAGATCTTAACTAGTTATTCTCTTTGTCTCTCTGTCTCTGCCTCTGTCTCTCTCCGATACATATAATCTGAAAGTTAGATACATATTGGAAGTATTGCCTCCTGTCCCCATGCGAACATATTTTTCTCACAACAAACACAAATCAACTGCTATTGTCTTTCAGGCCGTTTTTGTGAGTTCATCATTCCAAGCTGTCCAAAAAACCCTTGTAAAAATGGCGGCACGTGCGAGGAGACAAACCCTGATTACAAATGTCATTGTTCCAGTGGGTGGCATGGCCTGACGTGTGAAATGAAGACGGCGGACTCGGCCACAGACCGGGATACTGACCAGCTCAAAGCTGCAGACTCCCTCAAACTCAGTGTTTCTGAACAAGGTAGAGTAGGCCTTGTGGTTTACAATATTCTTGTACTACTCGGTGATTCAGACCTCATAATTGTAAGTTTCAGTACTAGCTTCGTCCAGTGTTTGAAATCATTTAATGGCCATTAAAGAATGACAGCTAAATGCCCCTTAGCAACCATTTTATTCTTAGATTTTGATGGTCATCATCATCATCATCATCAGCATCAGCATCAGCAGCAGCAACAGCGGCAGTATAAGTAGTAGTAGTAGCAGCAGCGGCAGTAGAAGTAGTAGAAGAAGCCGTATTAGTAATGGTAGTTGTAGCAGTAGTAGTAGTAGCAGCCGTAGTTATAACAGTAGTACTAGCAGCATCAGCATCAGCAACAGCATTAGTAGTAGTAGTATTAGTAATAGCAGCAGCAGAGGCAGTAGTAGTAGTAGTAGTAGTAGTAATAGTAGTAGTAATAGTAGTAGTAGTAGCAGCAGCAACAGCATTAGTAGTAGTAGCAGCAGCAGCAGCAGTAGTAGCAGCAGCAGCAGTAGTAGTAGTAGTAGCAGTAGTAGTAGTAGTAGTAGTAGTAGTAGTAGTAGTAGTAGTAGTAGTAGTAGTAGTAGTAGTAGTAGTAGTAGCAGCAGCAGCAGCGGCAGCGGCAGTAGTAGTAGTAGTAGTAATAGTAATAGCAGCAGCATTCTGTTTAATTCTGTTATATATTTCTATTTCAGCGAAATCAGTTTCTAATGATCCGAACCAGGATGTTGAAGAAACACAGGTATTATTTTCAATATTTCTGTAACTTATTTTCTTGATTTTTAAATGCAATACTGTCATTTACTTTTATACGTGTGTGTGCGTGTGTGTGTGTAAAACACCTATCAATAAAATTAAGTAAAGCGTGGGCCATTGCCATGTAGTATACGAAAACAACAATAGAGATTTGTTAAATAAGGAAGGAAGGAAATGTTTTATTTAATGACGCACTCAACACATTTCATTTATGGTTATATGGCGTCGGATATATGATTAAGGACCACACAGATACTGAGGGAGGAAACCCGCTGTCGCCACTTAATGGGCTACTCTTTTCGATTAGCAGCAAGGGATCCTTTATATGCATCATCCCATAGACAGGATAGCACATACCACGGCCTTTGATGTACCAGTCGTGGTGCACTGGCTGGAGCGAGAGATTGTTAAATAAGATGCCATATTTTAACAACATCCCTGACTGCAGATGGTGGTGCAGGTTCGTGAATATGTAAATTTATCATAATTTTCCCTCATTTTATTATTTACAATATGTCTTCATAGGGTTCACTAGATGTTGAATAGCAGTTTTGGAAATACATCTGATGCATTTTTCTTCACTAGCTATGTATATACGTAAACTGAATCTGTCTACTTTGGTCATATACTTGGTTTAAATAATATTTATTAACCATTATATATGCGGTTTTGGGATTGGCCAACAGGCATGAGCCTATAATTGAGTTGTGGACTGCCGATTTTTCTGTTGTCAAACATTTGATTCCTATAATTTAATCCATTGCTGCTACTTAATCGAAGAGTATCCCATATGGTGGCGGCAGCGGGTTTCATCTCTAATTATCTCTATGATCCTTAACCATAAGGAAAATATAACCGTAGTTAAAATAAGTTATGCGTCTTAAATAAAACAATTCTTTCTATCTGTTGCTATAATGGAAGTGTTAGAGAGTATCCTTTTCACGGATTGTTTCCTCACGTTCTGCTGGCAAGTGAAACAAAGTGACCACTATTCCAATTCCATCCTTTGAACTAGATGTCCCCAATGGTTTTAAACGACAATCTGTGTTTCATTGCGTTACTCATGGAGTACTCTAGGTTTTGTATACAGACCTAGATGTCCCCAATGGTTTTAAACGACAATCTGTGTTTCATTGTGTTACTCATGGAGTACTCTAGGTTTTGTATACAGACCTAGATGTCCCCAATGGTTTTAAACGACAATCTGTGTTTCATTGCGTTACTCATGGAGTACTCTAGGTTTTGTATACAGACCTAGATGTCCCCAATGGTTTTAAACGACAATCTGTGTTTCATTGCGTTACTCATGGAGTACTCTAGGTTTTGTATACAGACCTAGATGTCCCCAATGGTTTTAAACGACAATCTGTGTTTCATTGCGTTACTCATGGAGTACTCTAGGTTTTGTATACAGACCTAGATGTCCCCAATGGTTTTAAACGACAATCTGTGTTTCATTGCGTTACTCATGGAGTACTCTAGGTTTTGTATACAGACCTAGATGTCCCCAATGGTTTTAAACGACAATCTGTGTTTCATTGTGTTACTCATGGAGTACTCTAGGTTTTGTATACAGACCTAGATGTCCCCAATGGTTTTAAACGACAATCTGTGTTTCATTGCGTTACTCATGGAGTACTCTAGGTTTTGTATACAGACCTAGATGTCCCCAATGGTTTTAAACGACAATCTGTGTTTCATTGCGTTACTCATGGAGTACTCTAGGTTTTGTATACAGACCTAGATGTCCCCAATGGTTTTAAACGACAATCTGTGTTTCATTGCGTTACTCATGGAGTACTCTAGGTTTTGTATACAGACCTAGATGTCCCCAATGGTTTTAAACGACAATCTGTGTTTCATTGCGTTACTCATGGAGTACTCTAGGTTTTGTATACAGACCTAGATGTCCCCAATGGTTTTAAACGACAATCTGTGTTTCATTGTGTTACTCATGGAGTACTCTAGGTTTTGTATACAGACCTAGATGTCCCCAATGGTTTTAAACGACAATCTGTGTTTCATTGCGTTACTCATGGAGTACTCTAGGTTTTGTATACAGACCTAGATGTTCCCAATGGTTTTAAACGACAATCTGTGTTTCATTGTGTTACTCATGGAGTACTCTAGGTTTTGTATACAGACCTAGATGTCCCCAATGGTTTTAAACGACAATCTGTGTTTCATTGTGTTACTCATGGAGTACTCTAGGTTTTGTATACAGACCTAGATGTCCCCAATGGTTTTAAACGACAATCTGTGTTTCATTGCGTTACTCATGGAGTACTCTAGGTTTTGTATACAGACCTAGATGTCCCCAATGGTTTTAAACGACAATCTGTGTTTCATTGTGTTACTCATGGAGTACTCTAGGTTTTGTATACAGACCTAGATGTCCCCAATGGTTTTAAACGACAATCTGTGTTTCATTGCGTTACTCATGGAGTACTCTAGGTTTTGTATACAGACCTAGATGTCCCCAATGGTTTTAAACGACAATCTGTGTTTCATTGTGTTACTCATGGAGTACTCTAGGTTTTGTATACAGACCTAGATGTCCCCAATGGTTTTAAACGACAATCTGTGTTTCATTGCGTTACTCATGGAGTACTCTAGGTTTTGTATACAGACCTAGATGTCCCCAATGGTTTTAAACGACAATCTGTGTTTCATTGCGTTACTCATGGAGTACTCTAGGTTTTGTATACAGACCTAGATGTCCCCAATGGTTTTAAACGACAATCTGTGTTTCATTGCGTTACTCATGGAGTACTCTAGGTTTTGTATACAGACCTAGATGTCCCCAATGGTTTTAAACGACAATCTGTGTTTCATTGCGTTACTCATGGAGTACTCTAGGTTTTGTATACAGACCTAGATGTCCCCAATGGTTTTAAACGACAATCTGTGTTTCATTGCGTTACTCATGGAGTACTCTAGGTTTTGTATACAGACCTAGATGTCCCCAATGGTTTTAAACGACAATCTGTGTTTCATTGCGTTACTCATGGAGTACTCTAGGTTTTGTATACAGACCTAGATGTCCCCAATGGTTTTAAACGACAATCTGTGTTTCATTGCGTTACTCATGGAGTACTCTAGGTTTTGTATACAGACCTAGATGTCCCCAATGGTATCAAACTTCAATCTGTGTTTCATTGCGTTACTCATGGAGTACTCTAGGTTTTGTATACAGACCTAGATGTTCCCAATGGTATCAAACTTCAATCTGTGTTTCATTTACACATGAATCTTTGTACTGTTTTTTGTTTCTAGAAGGAAGACTTCCACATTTGGTATATTGGTCTTGGTCTGGTGATTTTGACAATCGTGGTCACCATCATCCTCATCGTGTGTGTCATCTGGACAGGGAAAAGGTAATTCTACTAGCTCAGTACAAATATATATATTACACATTTGTCTTTGGGGTGGGGTTTTTTCCAATACTCACTCTCCATAATGGTTTGAAGAAACAAGCTAAAACCAATTTGGCAGTAGGCTAATTTGTCTTTTAAACATGTCAAAGTTTAGACTCAGAATGCTAGCACGTGGTGTCTAAGCACAAATGAAAACATTCCAATCAGATTGTTATTTTATTCACAAAAAATGCATATAAAATAGAACTGTATTGTGTATATATAAAAATAGATTACACAATAAAGTAAAATCATACATAATTTTAGAAAAGTAAATATTAAGCATAAATTTAACATTTAAGGATGAAGCAATTTTGTTCTTGTATGCTAAATATTACTTTTACTTTCTTAGAGGTCAATATAAAGTTCCATCTGCTGCTCCTCCGACGATAGTCTCAATTTCAACCCAACCAGGAGGAAGTTTCGATAACGACATTTACTTCTGTGACCCGGAAATACTCGATCTGCAACCTAGAATTCCTCCTTCGTCCTCGACGCACTACCAAAGGACACTGGTACACACAGACCGAGAATACACAAATGTCAGACCGCTGTACGAAGACCGAATACAACCGGACTGCGTGACGGAATCACCTGGCAACAGTTACGGGGCAACCAGAGAACGAAAACTAAGCGCCCATCATCTTCTAGAGAGCAGACGCTCTAGTGAAGCAACAAATGTCTACGTTGACTGGAACAATAGTGTGACGAGTAGAGAAACAGACAACCCTTATGAGGAGATCGATGTTAAAGGCCTGTCGTCCGCTGGGGTTCCGTGGTCAGACTGCAGCGCTCTGAGCGGTGACGTGCGAGGAATAGAATACCGCAAGACTAGTGACGTCACTAGCGGACAGTTTGAGAGGGATAACGCCGGCGAACCGGAGACACCCAACTTCCAAGACAAGAGAAAACAAAGCACGACCGCCATTAGCGGGGGTCTGGCGGACTGGCCCAGTGAAACAAACAGACGGAAGAAGAAAGCCGGTTATAATTTGAAATCCGCGTGGTGATCGTAAGCATTACTTTAAAAATGCGATTAGGTTCCAGAATCTTTAAAAAATATTAAAGGTTTCTAGGTCTATGCTATTTGTTATACAATTAAACTTTTTCGAACAAAGCAACTTTTAGAATGTTCAAAGTCATACATTCTTTATGCTGTTTTATAAAACAAAAAGTATTATTTGAAAAAACCCCCACAAAAAATAAACAAAGAAAAAACTATAAATGTTTTGATTTGTTTATATTTCTAAATAGTTTTGTTCAAATAAAAGAATTTTGATGAAAAGATCGTCAAATGAATACTTTTAGAATCTTGAACAGAATTATACTTACTTTAAGAAAAACGAAAACAAAGCAGGCTATTTACCCCCCCCCCCCTCCCCCCAAAAAAACCCCCACAAAAAAAACAAAACTTTAAGACAGTTAAAGTTTGTTTTGTTTAACGACAACACTAGAGAACACGGACTTATTAATCACCGGCTATTGGATGTTAAACATTTGGTAATTCTGACATATTGTGAAAAGTCGCTACATTTTTTTATTAGATGTTTTATATGCACTGTCCAACAGACAGGGCATCACATACTACTGTCTTTGATATACCAGACCTGGTGCACTGGTTGGGACGGGCGAACCTAGATCCCACCCCATTTATCACAGGAAGCAAAGAAACAAAAAACTGTAATGTTGCAAATCTAGAAGCAAACTTTGTATTAAATTGTATCTAGTAGTATTAGAAGAATCAAGATCGGGGAAGTCATTCAGTCGTTCTCTCAATATTCATAGCTACAACCCGATTCAAACTGCTGCATTAGCATATCAATATTACGCAAAAAAGAGTTATCTACGGCCATGTATTATGCTTTATATCCTGTGCAATCGTGCATTCGTTTTCTATTAACTTACATACGTATTTTTAGATTTTACCTATACAGTACCTGCATGATGTACGTGTGTGGTTTATGAACTGGAAAGATAAATTGTAGAGATACTCATGGAAAGAAATAAGAGAACACATTATGTTGAACACAAAATTTAATTTCAAACTAGCTTAGTAATCTCTGTATAAAATAGAAAGATGAAATATGGGACTGAATATCATTAGTATGGAACTGAATATCAGTAAGGTGGTTAAACTGCCGACAGTGTGCATTAGGTTTTGGTTGCAGTAACTGTTTGCTATTGTTATGTGATCCCCAATTTATTTGATTCGGTATATTCGGTGTGTCATGGATGACGTCAAAAGTTGATAATGATCCAATGTGTATATCAATGCCTGATGTTTTGGGGTTATATTGCATGTATTAGATAATATAAAGGTATGATGTCACCGTGCGACTTGCAGTAACAGTCTTTAACGTACCTTACAGCTTGTAGGTTTCTTAGTGGTATAGGTAGACACTATATTATACCATTTTCTAGGGGAGACTGTGATTAAAACCCATTGTGAAGACCAAAATCACAATAAGGCCCAAACACTCCTACGATGGCTCTGGGTCCGGCGAGTATGTCACCAATGCAAGGCAACAATTAACCATTCTTGTGTATAAACAACTGGGAAGGTGTATTATTGTCAATCTTTATGAAAGAAAAGGGCGGGATCTAGCTCAGTCGATAAAACACTCGCTTAAGGTGTTCGCATCGTAGGATCAAATCACCTTAGAGGACACATTCTCTGATTGTTTTTTTACTGTCCCAAACAGTGGTATATCAAAGGCCGTGGTGTGTGCTGTGCTGTCTGTGGGGAAATGCATATAAAAGATCCCTTGCTATTGTTGGAGATATGTAGCGGGTTTCCTCTCTAAGAATTACCAAATAATTGACATCGAATAGCCGATGATTAATCAATGTACTCTAGTGGTGTCGTTAAACCAAAACAAACTTTCATTAACATTATAAGGAAGGAAATGTTTTATTTAACGACGCACTCAACACATTTTATTTACGGTTATATGGCGTCAGACATATGGTTAAGGACCACACAGATATTGAGAAAGGAAACCCGATGTCGCCACTTCATGGCTAATCTTTTCGATTAGCAGCAAGGGGTATTTTATATGCACCATCCCACAGACAGGATAGTACATACCACGGCCTTTGTTAGACCAGTTGTGGAGCACTAGCTGGAACGACAAATAGCCCAATGGGCCCACCGACGGGGATCGACCCTGGACCGACCGCGCATCAAGCGAACGCTTTACCACTGGGCTACGCCCCGCCCTCATAACAATATAAAAAACAAACACCCACCAGACCCAGACCCAACTTAGGTGTGTTTCGGGCCTAAGCGTGTACTATAGGCCTGCTGGGGTCAGTTGTAATATAGTTATTGTGGTTTTGCTTTTTGTTAATTTGCCAAGTAAGGATGTATGTGGTTCCTTTAGATTTGTAATAATGACAACGTTTTGTGTAAATATAGCCCGGAGTCTGTTTTGTATAATTATGTGGTTTTATTTACAGACTATGAAATTATAATACATGTTATCAATTGTTAGGCCATGTGAACGCGTCTTAATGGCGTTTCAAATGTTTGGTTGTCTACATTATTAAGCCCATTGTCCTACGGTGCAGAGGATGGTATAATACGCGGATGAACAATATTCCTCATTTAGATATTTTAAAAGAATATTACTTATTTTGTTTTTATTGACAAAAAATCATAGGTGTATCAATGTGAACTCATGGATAGATTTATGCCTTTTAATATATTTTCGTTGAAAGCAGAGTCGTAGGAAAGATATCAGGAGTGGGGATGGTGGCATACTGTCACAATCTCTAGTGGGCGAGTCACAGCCTCTATTACGGGGAGGGGGCGGGGGTGGTGTTGGGGTGGGGTGGTGGTGGTGTGCACAAGCCATATTTTTAATCTTTATTTATATAGAGCAGGAGAAAAACCAACAAAAAAGGCCGTACATTTACGTCCCCGAGTAGGGAGCACAGGGGCCCGTCCACGGTTCCTACGGGCCTAAAGTTTCAGTTCCATTTATTGTTTTCACTTAAACACTTTCAAAGCATTAGATCGAATTGCTTAAACATACTGACATCGAAGTCCTTAACCATAATGCAGCTTTCCATTAAAATAACAATTGTAACACACTTAACGGTAATCATACAGTTAATTGATTCATTTTAATAACAATTGTAACACACTTAACGGTAATCATACAGTTAATTGATTCATTTTAATAACAATTGTAACACACTTAACGGTAATCATACAGTTAATTGATTCATTTTAATAATTAATGAATTCGGCTAATACAAACCAAAAACTCATCTTGTCCGCGCTTTAGGCTATACATCCGCTGTGACGTAGTTGAAGGGCTTGATTATCCGTTGTAATGTTTTGTTTGTTGTTAGATTAGTTGTTCAGTGTGCGATAGATACACGTGTATGTTCGCACCGCCAGGTAGCAGAATGTCCCATACTGTACATAGATATAATGAGTGTTCAAAGGCACGTGTGTGCAAATGTAAATAAAAGCATGTTAACATAACGGTCTTCGTGAGTTATATTTGGCTAAAATGAGCGACCATGGATGATGCCCTCGACCATGGATGATGCCCTCCACCCTGGATGCGATGGCTGGTGATGTCAGAAATTGGACCGAGGGTGACCAAGCGTGAACCTCAAGTGGATGTACAAACAGAATAAGGGCCGAATTTTTTAACCCTGTTTTTCTGTAACCGCAAGTGTTTAAACATTGTAAATGCACGTAGTTACACGCGTGTAAGACAAACAGTATGCACGTAGTTACGCGCGTGTAAGACACAAACAGTATGCACATAGTTACGCGCGTGTAAGACACAAACAGTATGCACGTAGTTACGCGCGTGTAAAACAAAAACAGTATGCACGTAGTTACGCTCGTGTAAGACACAAACAGTATGCACGTAGTTACGCACGTGTAAGGCACAAACAGTATGCACGTAGTTACACGCGTGTAAGACACAAACAGTATGCACGTAGTTACGCGCGTGTAAGACACAAACAGTATGCACGTAGTTACACTCGTGTAAGACACAAAAAGTATGCACGTAGTTACGCGAGTGTAAGACACAAACAGTATTCATGTAGTCACACGCGTGTGAGACACAAACAGTATACACGTAGTTACGCGAGTGTAAGACACAAACAGTATGCATGTAGTTACGCGCGTGTAAGACACAAACAGGCTTTGTAAATTCGTAGTTACGCGCGTGTAAAACACAAACAGTATGCACGTAGTTACGCGCGTGTAAGACACAAACAGTATGCACGTAGTTACACTCGTGTAAGACACAAAAAGTATGCACGTAGTTACGCGAGTGTAAGACACAAACAGTATGCACGTAGTTACGCGCGTGTAAGACACAAACAGTATGCACGTAGTTACACTCGTGTAAGACACAAAAAGTATGCACGTAGTTACGCGAGTGTAAGACACAAACAGTATTCATGTAGTCACACGCGTGTGAGACACAAACAGTATACACGTAGTTACGCGAGTGTAAGACACAAACAGTATGCATGTAGTTACGCGCGTGTAAGACACAAACAGGCTTTGTAAATTCGTAGTTACGCGCGTGTAAAACACAAACAGTATGCACGTAGTTACGCGCGTGTAAGACACAAACAGTATGCACGGCGTTACTCGTGTAAGACACAAAAAGTATGCACGTAGTTACGCGAGTGTAAGACACAAACAGTATTCATGTAGTTACACGCGTGTAAGACACAAACAGTATACACGTAGTTACGCGCGTGTAAGACACAAACAGGCTTTGTAAAACAAAGTACCCATACAAACAGTATGCATGTAGTTAAAAGACACAAACAGTGTTAAGTCATCCCGATTAAGGCTGGAAGACACTGGGTTCGCACCTCGGCACCGGCTCCAACCCAGAGCAAGTTTTAACAACTCAATAGCAAATACACCCACCTCTCTCACTAACCACTATACACTAACCCTCTGTCCTATACAAACAATCCAGATAGCTGAGCTATGTGCATAAGACAGCGTGATTGAACCGTAATTGGATATAAGCACGAAAATAAGTATGAATGAATGGATGAAAATAAAGAGACTGTCCTGATTTCACTGCTACTGTAACACGTTCCCGACAGAAATTACATTTGAAATCCATTTTCTTTAGAATTCCATTGTCCTGCGCGTGCTGTAACCTCACCGTGGTGCAGGGGTGTAACATTCTCTTTGAGAATGGCCAATACAGCACAATTGAAATTTTGAGTAAAAGTCAGTATCTTTCTGTGATATTTGTATTTTTGCACAGTTCGTTACACTGTTTTTATTTAAATCTTGAATTGGTATATTGATGTTAATCATCACTTTATTTGTTTGCATTACCACCGTTTTGACACCCAATAGCCGATGTATTTTTCGTGCTGGGGTGTCGTTAAACATTCATTCATTCATGTCTATACATTATACAAGATGATTCTGATCCACTACATGTTTCAAGAAGCCGAGCAGATTTTACCTCCAAATAATTTCCACTATCCCATAGACAGGATAGCACATACCACGGCCTTTGATGTACCAGTCGTGGTGCACTGGCTGGATCGATCCCAAACCGACCGCGCATCAAGCAAGCGCTTTACGACTGTGTTACGTCTCGCTCGTTAGTAAAACATGTTACAATGACGGGCAACTCAGGACTGTCCCTTTAACGATGGCCTCAACACAATTGTATTTACGGTTAGGTAGCGTGCTTCAAGTGGATGTTTGTTTTAACGACACCACTAGAGCTATCATCGGCTATTAGATGTCAAAAATTTGGTAATTTTGACACAGTCTTAGAGAGGAAAACCGCTACATTTTTCCATTAATAGCAGGGGATATTTTATATGCACCATCCAACAGACATGATTGCACATACCACGACCTTTGATATACCAGTCGTGGTGCACTGGCTGAAACGAGAAATAGCCCAATGAGCCCACTGACGGGGATCGATCCTAAACCGACCGCGTATCAAGCGAACGCTTTACCACTGGGTTACGTACCGCACCTTAAGTGGATGCATGCATTGTTATTAAAGATTGTTTTGACCTGACCTAAAGGCGTGAAGTATCACCGATTATTGACACTTATCGTTTCTAAAATTTTTTTTACAAGAGTTATGCTGGTCACATTTATGACATAACGAAGGCGTGGTGTATCTCGGTGACAGAACACCCGTCTGTGGTGCGATGGGTCACAAGATCGAATACACTGGATGGATATCACGTCCCAACCAGTGTTCCATGACTGATATATCAAATGCCTTGGGATGTGCTGTCCTGTCTTTGGGGAGGAAAGTGCATAAATAGATATATTTCTGATATTCTGTATGATTAACCTATCGGTAAATGGCTGCAGGTTTTTACTCTCACTACCCAAGTCAAGTGTTGATATAACAGTTTGTTAAACACGAAAGAGCCGTAATTTGAAATGTGCGGATGTATCGTTCAGAAATATTCCCTTGTATTCCTATCTTTGCAGAATAGGCGAACCCTCTGTATAAATCGGGTATCACCAGTCGCACAGTGTTAATAATAAACGCCTGCAAAGGTCATGTCGAGGCAGTCTGTCCCTAAAGTTAGCTGTCCTCCTGCACAAAGTTACGGATCTCCTAGGGAGTAAAGTCCTCTTACGAGAGGTGCAGGAGGGATGAAACACCATATTACAGAACTCCTAGACGAGTGGCAGTCCTCTTACGAGAGGTGCACGAGGGATGAAACACCATATCACAGAACTCCTACACGAGTGGCAGTCCTCTTACGAGAGGTGCACGAGGGATGAAACACCATATCACAGAACTCCTACACGAGGGGCAGTCCTCTTACGAGAGGTGCAGGAGGGATGAAACACCATATCACAGAACTCCTACACGAGTGGCAGTCCTCTTACGAGAGGTGCAGGAGGGATGAAACATCATATCACAGAACTCCCACACGAGTGGCAGTCCTCTTACGAGAGGTGCAGGATGGATGAAACACCACATTACAGAACTCCTAGACGAGTGGCAGTCCTCTTATGGGCGATGCAGGAGGGATGACACCCTGTTACAAAACTCCTAGGGGGTGGGGGTGGGGGTGGTGGCTGTCATCCTATTGCGGTACATGAGAATGAAGCATCCTGTTGTGTATCGCCAAGGGAGTGGCAGTCCTCCCGAGAACGAACTCCTGAGTTGAATCGTGGAAGCAATCATGACTTTGCCTGTTGTTCTTTCGACTCTGCCTTGTGCAGAGATACAATTTTGATATGGTAATACCCCTTTTGTAGTCCAGATTTCTTGACCTACTGAGAAAATAACTATTCATCCTATGCTAGAGAGAAGAAACACACTCACGCACAAACGCACATACATGTATACACACATATATGTAAGAAATATAATATTACATTCCTGACTGTTTTTCGCTCGTAAGATACGTTTTGTAACAACTCGTTGTAAGATAAATTGTATTTAATGGCCCACATGTAGATAATGTATCACTGGATAGTCATAATGCAATAATTTTACCAAAATTCCATTAGCAAGTTGGATAATATACTAAGATAAAGAGGAGTGGCTGAATAAAGCACTTTTAGGGACAAATGAAATGTATATATTTTCAGCTAATATTTAAAGGCCTACACCCTAGTTTCAGCCCATAAGGTTGGTTAATCTACAAACCTGTAACACATCTGGATAAAGTTACAACAGAGTGAAACTAAAGTCTGTGATTCTTTATCGGGGAAATACTGTCTAGAGCTTGGCTCGATATCCGTTACTTCTCAGAGGTACGTAAGTGTTAAGAATGTATTTTGGGGTATACAGAAACCAGGACGACCAGAAACACTTCGGATGTACGAAAATGGATATTATAAACAATAAAACGAAAGTAACTTTTAATTTAAATTATCAAAAGTGGCTCTAATAATGAAATATGCGTCATTGTGTTTAAAAATATGGATGTGTTACTTTAAATGTGTTAGTCTGTTTAGTGGGATAACTCTGTTCAAGTGTGTCTTTAATAACTAGCGAAAGTCATGGCGAAAATGGCAGGTAACACTATTATGTGGCTTATTGTCACAAGTGTTTACCCTCTGCGGCTCCATGTTTACAGTAACAAGGACAGTAAACAAAGAACTTGATATATTGTATATAAGTACATTACACGTTCAAGACGTTCAAAAAGAGATTGTTCAGTATGGCGCCTTGTTAAAACGGTTCGTATGAAAGTACATGCAGCTACTGGTACCTTCGTATTCGTCGCGATCATGCTATATGATGCAGAACGAATGTCCGAAATAAATATTACTCAGGCTGAATTAATATTCAGGTCCGGGCATGGCGTATGATTTACTGCCTGTGGTTGTGAAAACAAGCGATTCGTTTGTGAAACAGTCTGAATAACCTCCACCTTTTTCCCCAAAAATAAAGAAAACAACACGACATAGAAAACACAATAAACACAAAAATAATAGCAACAACAACAACAACAACAACAGCAGCAGCAGCACCCCCAACAAAACAAAAAACCAAACAACAAAGGGACAACAACAAAGATCTAGATTTAACATTATAACAGTACTCTTCTCGACTTTGTTATTTCGTCTTCATGTTTGTTTCTTTTGACTGTTTCCGGTCATATTACCATCCATATTACTTCTCTAACTTCCTATTTCCCGTTATAGCCAGTGCATCATGACTGGTATATCAAAGGCCGTGGTATGTGTTATCCTGTCTGTGGGATGGTGCATGTAAAATATCCCTTGCTACTATTGGAAAAATTGTCTAGCGAGTTTTCTTTCTAAGACTATAGGTCAATATTACCAAATGTTTGACATCCAATAGCCGATGATTAATAAATCAATGTGCTCTAGTGGTGTCGTTATACAAAACAAATTACCACATCGGGGACCAGTCAAATAGTTGGCGAACGTTAGCGTCGCTCGCTGTCACTGAACGTGGGGGTGGATTATAAATTCTATATTATGACGGACTTCATTGTTTCATATCCTTTGGTTTTAGTACCTAATGTAGGTCACATAAAATAGTTATTCTCCCTGTCAGCGCACATAAGCAACGCAGTATTCCGCTTGTTTGATTGAAAATTGAAGTTTGTTTTGCTTAACGAAACTGCTAGAGCATACTGATTAGTTAA
>NC_054701.1:8518559-8543559 GCF_016097555.1 Gigantopelta aegis
TGGTAAACCTCTCGCCTGATAAGCGGTCGGTCCAGGATCGATCCACGTCGACGGGCCTATTGGGATATTTCTCTTTCCAGGCATTGCAGCACGACTTGTATATTAAAGGCCGTGGTATGTGATATCCTGTCTGTGGGATGTGGCATATAAAAGATCCCTTGAAACTATTAGAAAAATATAGTGGGTTTCCTCTTAAAGACTATGACAGAATTTCCAGCTGTTTGGCATCCAGTAGCTAATGATTAATAAATCAATGTGCTCTAGTGGTGTCGTTAAACAAAACACATTTCTTGTTCTATTCTGTTACAACCCCCCGCTCCAAAAAAAAAAAAAAAACCCCCACAAAAATACCCATGATATTTGACAGCCAGTTTTGAAACTCTGATCACTTTAAAAGTTACGCTGAGCCGTATTGGTTTTTACCTCATCACAGCCTGTGCTTTACAACATGTACATCATAGACTGTGACATGTGCTGTCCTGTCTGAGGTAAGATTCATAATTATAAAATAACACTTGCTATTGCTGTTGATTAGCAATAACATATGTGGCTGCAATGGTCTTACTCTCTCAATCCTGAACACCATACAGGTAGTACTAAACCAAATACCTTCTGGCTGGGTCAAAGTTCGAGGTGCACCCAACTTTTGATAGAGGCCTGTCATTGGTGTTAAATGTGAATGTGTTTGTTGTAAAATAATTAGTTTTATCTGGGCAAAATATGTATGAAATTTTATTTCATCTAGTATCACTAGTTAAAGTAGCCTCGTGTTTGAAACATGTATGGGGTACCTGTAAAAAAAGTACTCAATTTTTGTGCGGAACTAGGGTAGTCAGAAACGTACTCGTTATCTAAGAAAGGAGCAGCGTAACCCCATTTTTCTGATTTCTAACCCTTAAAGGGTAAGGGGTAGTAGTATTTATATCCGTAGTGTATACGCTGATACGCTGCAGGTAGGAGTTTTAGCCACATATGTTACTATTGTAGTCTATAGGATTTGATTTAGTGGTATACACCCAACATAACACTACCGAAAGCGCTATGTCAACCTGAAAACATCAAGAAATCGAAAATCCACCTAACACAAATTGAAAAGAAGTATCTTTTTTTCCGGTGTTCGTGTTATGAATTCGTGCTATGTTATCTGGGCTGACTGTTTTTTCAAGTGTCACGTTGACTAGACAAGCACGATTACGCAAACAAGCACGATTCTTGTTCATCCAGCTACAACTGCAATTTTTTTTTTTGAGATCACGGAATAAACTGCTTCTTCGTAGAGCGTCGTCAACCACCCGAATATTAATGATCTTTTCTGGGAAAACTTGTGTAAACCGGGAAACACAGACGGTCTCGTTGTATCACATGTCAATACGGTGTTGTGTTTCCTTTCCTACACTTGTGGGAAAGAAGTTTATATAACGAATTATAAATACAGTACACCACGCATCACAAACTATACTGAACAAAAAAAGAAACTTCCGATTTGTACATATAATATTTGTTGTGTTAAAGAACTTATTGTGTAATGAAATTATATAGGTAGTATTAGCCTTGAGCTGTATTATCAGGATTCATGAATTTTATCGATTATTTTTGCACTGTTATTCGTCGACAACGTGAAATTCAGTTTACACGTGCATGCATGGTTCGACATGTCCCGTGTAGTATTCGGTCAATTTGTTTTACTTGTCTTACTGACATTGTTGTCAAGTGAACGAAAACGCTTCAAAATTTGTAAAAATATTAACGTTTTTTACATTGTAGCATTTTTAGTATGCCAAGAATACCAATAATTTACGCGAACGGACGATTGGCATGCTTGATGCTGGCATGTCGACAGGAGACGTTGCAAGGCATGTTGGGAGTTCTAGTCGAGCGATACGAAATCTTCGCGTAAGATTTCGAACGACAGGAAGCACCAACGACTTGCCACGTCGTCGACGTCTGCGTGTTACAACGCGTGGTCAAGACCGCTATATCCTGAACACGCATTTGCGCAATCGATTCCAAACTGCCACTGCTACTGCTGCTAACACACCTGGGTTTCATAATAACCGAATCAGTGGGCAAACTGTTCGTAATCGACTGCGGGAGAACGGTTTACATGCACGACGTCCTTACGTCGGATGCGTTTTAACGCAACGTCATCGTCTAAATGGTCTTAATTGGGCACGTGTACACACTCGTTGGATACGGCGACGCTGGAATACCGTTCTTTTTTCGGATGAATCCAGATTTTCTTTACAACGTGGTGATGGCAGGGTGCGTGTCTACCGTAGGAGAAATGAACGCTATGCTGACTGTTGTGTTCTTGAACGAGATCGTTTCGGGGGTGGAGGTTGTGTCATGGTCTGAGCAGCCATTGCCCATGGTTATCGTTCACCACTAGTCGTCATTGATGGCAATTTAAATGCTCAACGTTACCGCGATGACATTCTCGCTCATCACGTCATTACTCTGTTCCATAACAACGCCAACATCTCGATTTTTCAGCATGATAATGCCACCTCTCATACAGCTAGAGACACTGAGCACATTTGTCCTGGAATTAAAATCTCCAATAAGTAATACACCATTTTCATTAGGTATAATGTCGCTCATTTCATTTTTTATTACATACCCATTAAATCTTACTATATAAATACAGCTCTTAATACAAGAATTGAATACAACTTTCCGTGTAAAATGTTAAAATGTTGATGCGCATCTCTAATTAATATAATTAATAAAGAAAATTCTACTCATTAAATTTGGTCGCTAGATTAGATCGGGTGGTCAAAAAGAAATTAGATATGATCGGTGGCCTGACTCGGGATGGAGGGGGTAAGGGGTAGAGTTGAAAATGGGCAGAATTTTGAAAATAGCAATTAGTAAACAAGTTAATAGAATTTAAAAGAAGAAGTTACAAGCCAAAAAAAAAAAAAATTGACTGCTCGGTCGAATATTTATATAATTTGGAGCATTATAGAAGGACAGTCCAAAAATAAATAAGAGAAAGAAGAGAGGATCGGACTATTTAATAATATTAAAAAAAGAAAGTAATTTCGACATAAACTTTTGAACGAAGGTCTAAAAGTTTAAAGTCCGATCGCTATGTCCACGTGAGTGGCCTCGTTAAGGCCGTTAGGGTGCACAGCTTGTAGGGACGAGATGGGTTGCATCCCGTCAAGAAAACCCCTAGATTGACAGTCAATAGACGTTGAAGGTGTAGTGCTGTGCTGAAATACAGATCTTGAGAAACCGGATCCGTCTGAACGAGAGAGAGAATCAGACTAGGGTATAGTCCAGTCGTCATGGGTTGGTATAGTGGTGCAGACGGGCCCGACTCCGGAGGATACGAGACGGTATCACAATAAAACAAACTAAAGTCTAGAAAAGACTAGTAGGGGCAGATCCCGCTTCCTATTTCTTCTTAGAGTGGGGCGGCCAATCTTCCAGTACTGCTAGGACAGGCTTGGACATGTAGATACTAAACGCGAACAACCGTGGCGTTCTGCATAATGGCCGTCATACGAGTCACGAAAAAACCTAGTCAACATAGTCAGACGGAGAAATGACGTGAAGGCAAGGAATCTCGCTAAAAAAGAATCCAACCTGGTGGTGCAGACTGTCGAAACGAGAAGCGTTCCAGCGTTCAATCAGTTCCAATGGCCGCTGTCACGGGGATTCTATAATTCCCGTAACTGAATAAAACACGATTATCAAAATATCTCTCCTAACTGTATATCTATTAGATCTCTCTGTAACAGGCGGTTAAACCCTAGTATGGCTACTTCTAGGTATGATCAGAGATACGATCTTATATAAAGTATATATTATTATAGCACGTTAGTTCTCTAGAAACACAACAAAAACACAATACACTTTGGAATCTGTATTAATCTACGCTGACAAATGTACAGCCGTAGTAGTTAATTAATAACAGCAATAATAACAACCCAGAACTGATCACTTAATTAGTTAATCTCTAGGTGTCTAGTTACACAATATGCGAATCACTTCACCGTTACACCACACCCACACGTGTGATAATTGAGAAACGCTTCCAGGAGAAGTTAATTAATAAAGGAATTACAACACCATTCCTAACTGGTCAATTTTTAATTAACCCTTACTACTCGTTCAGTAACGTGTGATAATTGAGAAACGCTTCTTGGGGAACTTAATTAATAAAGGAATTACAGCTCTATTCCTAACGGGTTAATTTTTAATTAACCCTTAACTACTCTTTCAGTAATCTTGTAACACAGAATTAATACTGGTACCTATCACAATAAAGACAATAACCTACAGTTTACCTAGGTCCACTAGGATGACTGGCTAAGCTTTATATTACCAAATACTCATATAATGTTAGAACAAAAAGTCTACGATTTACTTCGTCAGATGACCGAAGACACTGTCTAAAGAATATTGGTATAATACAGTATTAAAATATTTAAAGTCACATCAATCACATCAAGGTTATACACAGAGCAGAAATGATATTTACCAAAGTCCAAACGGACTAACGTTCCCGGGAAGCTTCCTTTTCGTTCTCCTCGATATCTCTAAAAACTAGCTATTTATTATGAAATCAGAATTCGCCTGGGGGTACAAGGCGGTACCTCCCCCTATCATCTGATATTTCCACCGCGACCAAGCGATATTATTTCTTTCTGATCGTCAGACTTACTGACGCCATCGTCGCCAAATCACGGTTGTAAAACCCGCACTCGCAGGGGTATTACGTAACTACTCGCCACATGGCCTCCACAGCTGGACTAAGTGCATATTGGAATGCCCGATCGCGCGAAGTATTACGTAACAAGTTGCCCACCTGGGCTACGTGCAATGAAACTGCACACGGCCCTCTAACACAATTAAAATCGCCACAGGCGAAACAAATTTAAGAGCATGTTCCGTCCACACCCACCCCCCCCCCCCCCCCCCCCACCTCAAAAAGGATATTTCCTCTACTCTAGGAATAGGGAAATATACTACATTAAAACAAAAAGGTGCGTTAACCGACGCATACGGGCATTTATAACACATGTAATAATAAGGTGACTACCCAGTAAATCACACTGAGTCTCTGAGTCCCTGGTATACACAAATAAAATATATATAAAACAAAACAGAAATCAAGAATGTCAACACATTATCATAACGTTCGATTCGGGACAGGGCATCAGCGATTACATTGGATTGTGCCCTTGATATGTTCAATGGTAATTGGGTATTCTTGCAGAAGAAGACTCATCTCAAAAACTCTCTGGTTGAGGCTTTCATTAGGATGGTCCAGTGCGTCTTCGTCTTCTTGGAACAGCACAGCTCCAGCACCCACGTCACTGGCACCCACAGCTAGCTTGAACGGCATTCGGTAGTCTGGTGCTGCCATCATGGGAGACGAGTAGCGCCTCTACTTGGGACGGCTGAATGACTTCTCGCATTCACCTGACCAATGGAACTTCGTTTCCTTCTTCTTTCTCAGCGTCGCACGTTTTTCCAGGTTTTTCTCCGATAGGCATGCTGTCGACGCGGTGTAGCGCTGGGTTCCAAGTGCACATCTTGGCTTAAGGTATTGGTAACCGTTGGAAGGTCCCGACAAATGGAAACATTGTCTTGTATCAATGTAGTCAGCTTTGCTCGCTGGGGGTTCAAGTCTGCTAGAATCTGGCCGTGGGCCAACTTGCACCCTCTGCAGTCTTGACGTCATCACAGGAAATTGAGTGTCTCTCAATTTGGACCGGTCTCTCTGGAACTATCGGCAGTCTGTCAAAAATAACCTTTTAGCAAATTGATGTGACAAGACCTACTTTTCCTAACCCTATCAGGAGTGTTTATCACATACCCTGTCTCATTAACCCGTTTGTGCACCAACATAGGGCCCGAAATACCTGTTCTGTAATGAACCCCGTTTAATGGGGAAGGTACAGCAGCACCTTATCCCCTGGTTTAAATTCCCGACTCTTAGCCTTCCTATCAAAACACTGATTTTATTTTGCTCTGAGCATAGCTCAGTTGCTTCCTATCCTTTCTATCTCTAACTCTCTTATTCATTAATACTCCCTTGTCCACAGTTAACAAGGTAGTGCGAACTGCCAACAAATTTGGATCAGCCCCCTGCTCTAGGATTAACTCTTGTCTATTACAAGGTAAGTCCCCTCTATCAAACACAACTGGTTCAATTCCCCTCTGCGGGAGATCAACAGGTTCCACCACATTTAATTCCTCAGTTGACTTATCTACCATTTTACTGATAACCTCATCCACTCCAATTTCATGGCTCACACACGTATCAGACAAATCACAAATATCCTCTAGATCCCGTGCTAACCTACTGGTCATAGCCCTAGTCTTTACACACGCAGGATATCTAATCTCATCAACCTCACTCTCTTCTACTGGTAAAGGGCTGTCTTTAATCAACAATTGGTCACATGTCGGCTGACAACACTGACTAGTCAAATCATTACCCAACAAACTCCTATGTTTTCAACAGGCAAGTCCTTCACAACACCCATAACGACTGGTCCCGTCACAAACTTCGAACACAAGAAAACCTTATGTAACCGGACAACCATTTTTTCTCCAGTAACCGAGGTTAAAGCCAAACTACGTCCTATGTCTGAATTTTCAATACCAGCTAAACACGTTTGCGTTATCAGACTCTGACTACACCCGGTATCTCTATAGATTGATATTGCCTTAGGACTCAATTCTTGTTTCACATCACAAAACCATACCAGTGGGACACATACGGGTTTAACTTTCTCTGCCATGGGGACTAACCATTAACTCTCTCGCTAACGGAGCTGACCTCACTAAACCGACCACTTGCGCATTATCGCGTTTCCTTTTAAAACAGTCCCCGATAAGATGGTTATCCTTTTTACAGTAACTGCACTGTGGACGAAAAGTTCGTGCATTGGCTGATAATGCAGGTCTATCCTTACTTTGCCCACCAGGTGCATTCCTTGCCTGACTAGCTGACCAACTAGATGACTCTCCCCGATAGTTACTTTCCCGGGAAAAACCTGGCTGAAATTTCTTCTTATCACCCTGTTGTAAAGAGCTACCCGGTACTGCCTGAGCTTTGTGTATTAACACGTAATCATCTGCCACTATGCCTGCCTCCTCTATCTTTTTGACATCACGATCCTCTAAATGAATACGTAAGCTAACTGGTAATCCATTTTTAATGTCCTGTAAGATCAACAACTCCCGTAACTCGGTATATGACTCTACCTGATGAGAAACAACCCATTTATCAAACATCCCTGCCTTCTTAGGCACAAACTCACTATAAGACTGACCCTGCGTTTTTCTCAACTCGCTATACCGTAAACGATAATCCTCAGGCCGTAATTCATAAGCCCTCAACACTGCAGCCTTAACTAGGTCGTACTGACCTGCTCGCTCATCACTCATTGAATTATAAGCTATACTAGCCTTCCCCTTAAACTTAGACACGGCTAACAATGTCCACTTAGACTGCGGCCAATTTAGCTGCTTAGCGGCCCGTTCAAAAAGTTGGAAAAACATACTACCTCCTGGTCATCAAATACCGGCACTGATCTATAAGCCTCCGACATGTTAAACCCATTTCCGGCTTCTCGTCTAACTTCTTCAGTATTCAACTTTAACTCATGTTCCACTTTTAATTTTTCTAACTGGAATTCTCTATCCCTCTCTTCTCTCTCTCTCTCTCTCTCTCTCTCTCTCTCTCTCTCTCTCTCTCTCTCTCTCTCTCTCTTCTTTCTCTATCGCTATGTCTATCTTCTCTATTTCTCTCTTCTCTTTTCTCTTCTCTCTCTCTCTCTCTCTCTCTCTCTCCCTCTCTCTACCTTCTCTATCCCTATCTCTATCTTCTCTCTCACTCTCTTCTCTTTCTCTCTCTCTCTCTCTATCTAATGCACGTTCTTCTCTTTCTCTCTCTTTCTCTTCTCTTTCGTACTCAAGCTTTTTAAAAGCTAATTGTTGTTCCACACTTAACTCATTTATCTCTATCTCTGGAACAATCTCACTGTCTTCCATAACTTCCTGGATAATAATTGTCTTTATATCACCTAAGGTTTTAGCTGATGTTAAATCAATTTCCCGCTCACTCGCGATTCCAACTAACTCGGCCTTACGTGCTCGCTTAATCTCCACTACACTGAGCGTAGGCCTATCCAGCAAATTCTTATCCATGTTTAGATATGACGCACTTAATATTAATTAATTTTCTAGTGAACAACGTGCTACTTATGGTTAATTTGTAAAATTAATTCATAAAGCCCCCATTTACAAACAATACCTTTTTAAATATGCATGTCCCGTTTCAGATCCCGGACAAGCCCCCAATTTTCTACTCCTGTCACGGGGATTCTATAATTCCCGTAACTGAATAAAACACGATTATCAAAATATCTCTCCTAACTGTATATCTATTAGATCTCTCTGTAACAGGCGGTTAAACCCTAGTATGGCTCGTCTAGGTATGATCAGAGATACGATCTTATATAAAGTATATATTATTATAGCACGTTAGTCCTCTAGAAACACAACAAAAACACAATACACTTTGGAATCTGTACTAATCTACGCTGACAAATGTACAGCCGTAGTAGTTAATTAATAACAGCAATAATAACAACCCAGAACTGATCACTTAATTAGTTAATCTCTAGGTGTCTAGTTACACAATATGCGAATCACTTCACCGTTACACCACACCCACACGTGTGATAATTGAGAAACGCTTCCAGGAGAAGTTAATTAATAAAGGAATTACAACACCATTCCTAACTGGTTAATTTTTAATTAACCCTTACTACTCGTTCAGTAACGTGTGATAATTGAGAAACGCTTCTTGGGGAACTTAATTAATAAAGGAATTACAGCTCTATTCCTAACGGGTTAATTTTTAATTAACCCTTAACTACTCTTTCAGTAATCTTGTAACACAGAATTAATACTGGTACCTATCACAATAAAGACAATAACCTACAGTTTACCTAGGTCCACTAGGATGACTGGCTAAGCTTTATATTACCAAATACTCATATAATGTTAGAACAAAAAGTCTACGATTTACTTCGTCAGATGACCGAAGACACTGTCTAAAGAATATTGGTATAATACAGTATTAAAATATTTACCAAAGTCCAAACGGACTAACGTTCCCGGGAAGCTTCCTTTTCGTTCTCCTCGAAATCTCTAAAAACTAGCTATTTATTATGAAATCAGAATTCGCCTGGGAGTACAAGGCGGTACCTCCCCCTATCATCTGGTATTTCCACCGCGACCAAGCGGTATTATTTCTTTCTGATCGTCAGACTTACTGACGCCATCGTCGCCAAATCACGGTTGTAAAACCCGCACTCGCAGGGGTATTACGTAACTACTCGCCACATGGCCTCCACAGCTGGACTAAGTGCATATTGGAATGCCCGATCGCGCGAAGTATTACGTAACAAGTTGCCCACCTGGGCTACGTGCAATGAAACTGCACACGGCCCTCTAACACAATTAAAATCGCCACAGGCGAAACAAATTTAAGAGCATGTTCCGTCACAGCCGCATACATCTAAGTAGAAAACTTCACTTCGCTGACAAAAACAACGAAGTGAAGGACCCCAAGTCGAGCCGCGAAAGAACGTGCAGTGTGCAGAAGCGAAACAAACACGTCTTACTGCGATGAGCTCCAGACTGGGAATGTGTGAACACGCGCAAACGTCATGCACTTTTCTATTTTCATTAGATTTTTTAAAAAGTCTTTCAAAACATTTCCCGTGTCCTCGTCATCAGTCTCGGGGATACCATTAAAAAGAAGATTGTCTCTCATAGATCGAACTTGTAAATCTAAAACTTGCTCATGGAGTTCATCGTTAACAAAATGTAAGCGTTTTGTTTCTTCTAAACAATTTCACCTCTCTGGCTATAATACTTTCAACAGAATCAAGCATTTAACCGGTGTAATGTGTGAACTATATCAGGCCTCAGACCACAATTAATTTCGCTATATGTTTCTATATAGCCTTAGTGGCTATAACATTTTTATTAATATCAGCAGGCCCGTGGATTTTTGTATGTACCTTGGAGAGCACTAATAATCGAGAAATATCGGAAGCAAACGTTTATTAAAAATCGGATGGAATTTTGTGATCGTTCATCGAAAAAATATCGAATAAATGTAGACTGGTTTGTAACATATTTCCGTTGGTTTATGAGTTGTAGATGTGAGCATGTTAAAATGATTCATCTATCTCACCCCCATTCCCTCCATCCCCCCTTCATCCCTACCTCCCTCTCTACATCCATCCATCTCTCCCTAACTCTCTCCCTCCATCCATCCATCTGTTCATCCATCCATCCATCCATCCATCCATCCACCAAACCCAGCCACCCAAAACTATTCATCTATCCACCAATCCATCCATCCATCCAATTCGCCACCCTTCCACCTGTGTCTTCCTCTCTCCTTCCCTCCATCATCTATCCGCCTTCCCCGACACATACATACAATGATTCATATAATCATGCATGCATGCATACATAAATACATACATTATACGCATAATAATTATAATAATATTAATATTAAACGAGCATGCATTTGACGTAATCTTTATACTCAGAGAGAACCTCATCGACTAATTTAGAAGCACAATTTCACGCAGCGACATCATAATCATAATACTATTGTGAATGTTAAAATTGTCCTTGTCATAATCAGTACCGCTGTACTAGTGTTTTGTTTTGTTGCCACATGAGATGGAAACGTCACGTAGCAATTAGTTTGCATGATTCCCCTTGGTCTCTGCCTTGTAAAAGTATGACTATTAAAATAACTTGTAACGCTACAGAGACTGTTGTGAGTGTACTTACGTAACATGTTCCCGTCTAGCAGTCTTTTTAATCATTAAAAGTACACATTAAAGGACAGACCCTAGTTTTCAAACATTACAGCATATTTTTCACTATTAGAGCCGTTTATGATCACTGAAATCAAACATTACTTAAGATTTTATTCTTTAGATTATCCAACCAACCAAAGTGTTACTGGTCATCCTGGTGTTTCTAATATCACAAAATACATTTTTTATATTTAAAAAAAATACATTTGCGTCTAAGAAGTATTGGTTATGAAGTCGCGTTTTAGTCTATTTTTAATGGTATTTCCACGTCACAGACTCTTGTTTCACTCTGTTGTATCAAAATTTATTACAAGTTTGTAAACTGACCAAACTTAGTGTCCATTTTACGGGATGAAACTAGGGTCTAGATGAAAAATATGCCTTAATGTTTACAAACTAGGGTCTGTTCATTTAAACACATTATCTCCAGTCAAGGGCGGAACTATATCGATTATTAGGTGTCAAATGCGGCAGCAGCAGCAGCAACAGCAAACACAACGTTTTCGTCTACAACATATTAATTGTGCTAAATATCTATTACAAAATATTTTATTTTACAAACCCGTCATCCCTCCACTTTATTACTCTATTCAAGTAAATGATATACGGCCATACAGGTATGCGCCGTTTGTTGCGCCATGAAAGCAACATAAATATATTATCACGACCATATAACACAATCTCAGTGTAATAATATTTAAATAAGGTAGAACGCCTACGTAATGAAAGCGAAACGGTTGGACACGAGGATGTATATTGGGTTTCAAAAAGAAATCCCCTTCAAATCCCACAAAGAACAGGGAAAACCCACGCTATTAACATCATTGCATTTCAGAAATATAAAATATAAATAAAATCATATACAGTACATGCACCCTTATACATACCAAGACTGACTTTCTTGGAGCACTTCCACCAAATCTTGTTCTTCCTAGTAGCTAACTTGGTATACATGTGGCCATGATAAAAAAAAATTGATCCACCTTTCTGACTCTTGATGACCTCCATTTATTCTAATGATGGCACTAATGATTCTGAGGAATGGTGCTCCCTCACATCTTTTATATTGATAGCATGGGTAATTAAGTTGGAAGCCATCTGGGAAGCCATATATGGGATAAGATAAAGGGATAGATCTGAGGACATAAAGAGAAGGGATTATCCTTTGAATGGGTCAATTAGAGAAGGGCTTCTTAAAGACAATGATAATTGAGACATTTAAAGAACCCATTGGATAGGTCAAGGACTCAATGACAATTAAAACTCAATTGGGTAAGTTAATTGGGAAATATGATATATAAATACATTTAAAAAAAAAGGAATTTTAGTAAAAATGTAGTGTTTCTTTCTTTCCGTTTCTTTTTTTCCTGTTACTTTTTTTCCGTTTCTTTCTTTCCTGTTTCTTTTTTTCCTGTTTCTTTCTTTCCTACAATCGTTTTATCCCCCTTCTTCATCTATCCTGACACACTTGTATAAGTGGGCGGGATAAATATGTCAGTCTTGAAAACAATCACGATCACATGAACCAGACAAAGGAGAAGTGGGAATCCCTATTATCTCGTTAAACATCTTCGTTATTAACACCGGTCTGAGACGTTGTTTCTTTGACAGCGCTCTGTGTCTCGCTGACGCCAGACAATACCAGTGGGCGTCGCGTGTGGCATTTCCCAGATTCCCATCAAACCAGTTTCAAAATGGCCGTCAGGTAGGACACGGTTTCACACACGACTGCATGTCAGTCTAAAAAAGGTCATGTAAAGGTGTGTCGGATGTTATTACAAAGACACCACTATAGCACATTGATTTATTAATCATCGGCTATTGGATGTCAAACATTTGGTAATTTTGACATATAGTCTAAGAGAGGAAACCAGCTACCGTTTTTCACTAGTAGCCAGGGATCTTTTATATGCACCATCCCTCAGACAGGATATCATTGGCTGGAACGAGAAATATTCCAATGAGTCCACCGACTGGGATCGATCAAAGACCGATCGCGCATCAACCAAGCGCTTTAGCATTGGAGGGGACGGGATCTAAGTCCTTTGGTAAACCTCTTGTGAGCTGCTTCAGTCGAAGAATCGAATCGCCTCGGTGTATCCATTCTCTGATTGGGGTTGTCCCGTCCCAACCAGTGCCCCACGACTGGTATATCAAAGGTCGTGGTATATGCTGTCCTGAATGTGGGAAGTGCATATAAAGGATCAAATGTGCTAATAAAAAATGTGGGTTACCTCTGAAGACAACGTGTCATAATCGCCTTATGTTTGACATCCAATAGCCCATGATTAGTTAATCACTGAGCACTAGTGGTGTCGTTAAACAAACTTTTATTACAGTGATTGAGACACTTGATTTAGGGAAATATATCTGAGAGAGAGAGAGAGAGAGAGAGAGAGAGAGAGAGAGAGAGAGAGAGAGAGAGAGAGAGAGAGAGAGAGAGAGAGAGAGAGAGATACAGACAGACAGAGAGAAGAGATAGACAGAGAAATAAATAGTGAGAGAGAGAGAGACAAACATGGGGAGACAGAGAGGAAAGAGAAAAAGAGATAGATACAGAGAGAGACGGAGAGGAGAGGAAGGAAGACAGAAAGAGACAGAGAGAGGAGAGAGAATAAGACAAAGGGAGAAAGAGAGAGAGAGGAAGAAAGAGACTGACACAGAGAGAGAGAGAGAGAGAGAGAGAGAGAGAGAGAGAGAGAGAGAGAGAGAGAGAGAGAGAGAGAGAGAGAGAGAGAGAGAGAGAGAGAGAGAGAGAGATTAGTAGTAGTAGCAGCAGCAGCAGCAGCAGTAGTAGTCAGCAGTAGTCGTGGTCGTACTATGGTCTAAAGAACAAAAAAGGAACCTATTACTCAATATAACGCTTATTTACCGAATAGTGACAAGATTACTCAACATAACGCTTATTTACCGAATAGTGACAAGATTACTCAACATAACGCTTATTACCGAATAGTGACAAGATTACTCTTTGTATTATCCACTAACAGCACAACCGATACATAGCTATGGTATGATGCGGAGCTATATTCCATTTCCACTGCAGGGTCGAGGGACGTTGCCACCCCTGCCCGCGGTCGTTTAACCACATCAGTTGTAACATGGTGGAAAGCTGATTTTATACAATATACATGTTTCTCAATTTAACAGCCAGTGTACACCCAATGCCCAGTAGCTTGCGGCCTCTTCAGTATTAATCGTAATTTATTCCACCCCCCTCAACTGTTTGCCTCCCTCCCGTCTGTATAATGCGTGATATATCACCGTATTCCCACATGGGGGATCACATGCTTGGCCCGACACCAGCTCGGGACTGTGAGTCAAACTCCCCCACTGACGGCTAATGTCATCGCCACCGGTAACTGTTGTTAGCGGCTGTCAGTCACCGACACCGTTAATATCAGCCTGAAAACAAGGGTCACTGCACTGCGTCACTGCACACCGGTTTACACACAACCACCTGACCGATATGTAATGATGATGCTCCCCTTGATTATTTCCATTTCTAATCATTGATACAAGACTGGTATATCAAAGACCGTGGTATGTAGTGTCCTGTCGAGATTGTAATAAGTAGTGGTAAAGAAGGAAGGAATATGGCGTCAAACATATGGTTAAGAACCACACAAATATTGAGAGAGGAAACCCGCTGTCGCCACTTCATGGGCTACTCTTTTCGATTAGCAGCAAGTGATCTTTTATATGCACCATCCCACAGACAGGGTAGTGCATACCACGGCCTTTGACATACCAGTCGTGGTGCACTGGCTGGAACGAGAAATAGCCCAATGGGCCCACCGACGTGGATCGATCCCAGACCGACCGCGCATCGAGCGAGCGCTTTACCACTGGGCTACATCCCGCCCCGAAGTGGTAAAGCGTTCGCCTAATGCACAGTTGGTTTAGGATCGATCCCTATCGGTGGACACATTAAACTATTTCTCATTCCAGCCAGTGCACCACGATTGGCATATCAAAGGCCGTGGTATGTGTTATCCTGTCTGTGAGATGGTGCATATAAACGATGCCTTGCTACTAATTGAAACATTTAGCGGGGTTTTTTCCTAAGACTATATTTCAAAATTACCAAATGTTTGACATCCAATAGGCGATGATTAATAAATCATTGTGTTCTTGTCGTATTGTTAAATAAATTAAAACTTAACTATTGTTTACTGATCCTATGGTAATCGACACTCCATTTACTGCCGACAGTTTACCGATTAATTGACATACATGTGAAATAATAAACACTGATACATTACTGTTTACGAACCTTAGGTATTAAACGGCTAAACGTATACGTAAACTTACGATATAGGAGAGGTTTCACCACAACGCCGTTACTGTTTCGGATAGTGATAATAGGTCTCCACTTTAATCTAGTAATTGATGACGTCACAGCAATTTTCTTGCCGCTCTTTACCATTAATAGGCCTGCTACATGTAACTAGCTACATGGCCTCAGACCACAATTAATTTCGCTATATGTTTCTATATAGCCTTAGTGGCTATAACATTTTTATTAATATCAGCAGGCCCGTGAAGTTTTGTATGTACCTTTGCCTGCATGGGGGACACATACCCTGAAAAGGACAACCCCTGTTGTCCAGCTCTTTCTCCCAGCATATTGGTTTAAAAAAGACACACCCTCTAAACCAGGCCGGAGTACACCCATTTTACACAAAAAGCACTACTTTTGCATGGGCCGGAATTACCACAAACAAGTGTTCAATGTCAACAAGTTACACATGTTTACAAACTACATGCTATCCCCTGTCACTTCAGTCAAACAGTTGCCACTTCATAGCTGTCTGCCATGAAATAATCACAGTCAAACAGCAGACTACTTGCGCGGTGAAACTTCCGGATTTTGGACAACCAAATAGAAAGATAACTGTAATCTGAGGCCTATCAGTACATTTTTTCCCCTAAAAACTGGCCCACACTAATGCATTCCAATGATATACATATTAAAGCAATGCTCGGTAAGTATCGGTATGTCACCTTTAAACTGAGAGTATACAGAGGCTGTGTTAAAACACCTACCACAGTGCCTTGCCATGGCCAATTTTAGCAATGGAAACTTGAGGGACACCAACTTCAAAATGTAATAACTTTATCAAATTTTGGAATTTCTTCATACAATGAGCAGCTATTTTTTCTTCTACATATGTTCTATCTGCACAGTGTTGTCTTGGAAAGATTTTGAAATATTTAAAGGAAAAAAAATCAATCATTAGATTTTACTTCATTTTTAATTAAATATTAAACTTAAATTTTTGAGAAACAAAAAAATCTAAAACTGTAAAATTTTGCATTTTAGATATGATAAGTGGAGGCTTAGTAAAGACATGGTGACTGAATTCATGATACATTATTAGAAATGTGTCAGAGGGATGGTGAAAGTCACAAAATTGGGGCCATTTGCAACAAATGTTTACACACTAATTTCAGGGAACATTAGACATGATAGGCCTCATATTCAATTTTGACCTGCTGTATTTACTTAATCTACTTCATTTACTGTATTAGACATGTAGCCACTTTGTAAAAGGCAAAACAGTCCATATAAATGCATATTAATATGAATATGCCCTACAGATATTACTTAGGTATACACCATAATATCTTTTTTGTTGACGACAACTTTGAAAATGAAGATTTTGTCACAAAATGCTGATATAAATCCTACCAAGAGGTACTTGCACCATATTTTTCAGTTTCCAGTGATAACTGTTAACAAGTGTAGTCATGTGCCAGTGTCTGGGATACCTCAGTGTAGTACTTCTTGATTGGAAGGATGTTTGTAGTAATGACCACTGAATATGCATTATGGATTATTCTGCCATATGTATTACAAGCCAAATGTTAACCTTTTTGGCACATTTTCTGCAGTAAACTTGACAAGTATACCAGCATCTGATTACTGAACACAATAAATACATTCAGACAGCATAGAATATTAGCCTATTAGATTTTCTAAGGATAAAAGACCATTTTTGAAAAATGACTGAAGTGTGTAATTTACATAAATGTAGGTGAAATGTATTATTAGAGTACTTAATCTTGTTAAAAACTGTATACTATTTATTTAAAGTGTTTAATTACATTTAGTAGTGATATATTCATTATATTTAGATCTTCTGTCCAATTGCAATAATTGAGAAACTCATTAAAATTCAATATGTAAAAAAATTTAAAATCTCAATATTGACTAACAAAATCCAACTTTCGCTCTTTTTTTACCAAATTATTAGCTCAAAACTGTTAAAAAATATTGCAACAACCTGTAGTAACATCAGAGGTCATGTTATGCTATTTTGGAGGATACTGAAATTTAAAAGTTGAAAATTTTAATTTTAATTTTTAATAAATTCAAAAAAAAAGTGTTTTAATTTAATAAAATATTTAGAAAATAAATAAATTAGTATTTCATATTCCTTGTGGTATGCACAATCAGTCTGTGTAATTTCACCTCTCTGGTTATAATACTTTCATCAGAATCAAGCATTTAACCGGTGTAATGTGTGAACTATATCAGGCCTCAGACCACAATTAATTTCGCTATATGTTTCTATATAGCCTTAGTGGCTATAACATTTTTATTAATATCAGCAGGCCCGTGAAGTTTTGTATGTACCTTTGCCTGCATGGGGGACACATACCCTGAAAAGGACAACCCCTGTTGTCCAGCTCTTTCTCCCAGCATATTGGTTTAAACAGACACACCCTCTAAACCAGGCCGGAGTACACCCATTTTACACAAAAAGCACTACTTTTGCATGGGCCGGAATTACCACAAACAAGTGTTCAATGTCAACAAGTTACACATGTTTACAAACTACATGCTATCCCCTGTCACTTCAGTCAAACAGTTGCCACTTCATAGCTGTCTGCCATGAAATAATCACAGTCAAACAGCAGACTACTTGCGCGGTGAAACTTCCGGATTTTGGACAACCAAATAGAAAGATAACTGTAATCTGAGGCCACATGCAGTTATGTAGCGTGGACGGGGCCACCGGGGCGGTTGCGCAAAATTCTGGATTGGTGAAAGGGACTCGGGGAGTGCTAACGGTCCACTGGTTAGGTGGCGCAATACTTGCCTTGCCCCGGGCGCTGCAAACCCACGCTACGCATTTTATAGTCAAACGATTAGTTCTATTACTGATTCATATAAGGCCGAATTTACGAAGCCTGTTTTTCTTAAACGCACGCGTGTAAACATTGTAAATGTATGTAGTTACACACGTGTACGACACAAACAGGCTTTGCAAATTCCGCTCAATATGATTATCCGTAACAGTAATGGCGTGCTGTTGCAAAATCTCTGTTTTGACCTGGGCCCCGTTTTACGAAGCGAACTTAGCGCTAAGATCAGCTTAAGCCGATAACTGCCTATGCACTTAAAATGATCTTAGTGCTAAAATCGCTTCGTAAAACGTAAACAAAATTTGTCGGTCGTTGCTTATTTGAGGCCCGGCGCGTATTTTATGGGAAATACGGTAAACAGCTGCTTACGGGAACTCGTATAATACGTTTTTTCCCCCGTGTTTTATTACAGCTCCGTTTATTTGAAACCGTGTAATTATCACATAAATAGGTAAAAGTTGGCCTAACTTTGGCTAAAGATCAGTAATCGACATAAACACAAATAAAATATGAACGCCGACTCATTTCTCCGGTGTGCCTTCCCTATTCACCCATCATTAAGAAAACAAGCGTGTTGTTTGACTTTTTGTATGGAAACCGGGTCGCTTTGTAACCCAAGGCCGTGGGAACGAAGTATATTGTACTTATCGCAATAATAACGATAAAAAGCTTCATATAATACCGGTTACTTTACAGTTTACCATATTATCGTTTTAGAGAATGCGTTGAATTAGTCATCTGCTGTTGAATGAAAAACGCGATACTTTGTTATGAAAACCCTTACGCAGGACGTGGTAATGGTATCATGGACGCTTAGATCAACTGCTGAGATTGCGTTAAAAATAATGTAACAATAAAGAAAGCCCAAGAAATAACAACAACAACAAAGAAACAAACAAACAACCCCCCAAAAACCCACAACCCCCCAAAACAAAACAAGCAAAAACAAAAACAACTTGTATCACTATATATTGTTTAAGTGGATAAGCTGCTGGACAATCAAGCTGACGACAGTGGTTCAAATCCCGTCAAAGCTGGCTCACACATTCATTCATCTTTCTCATCTATCACCCTCTGCCTATCATTCTCATTATCTAAATATAAAACACTTTCCAATTTCTCCCACGATTTCAATCTGTTTCGACCCTTTCTGTCAATTTCCTCCGACTCTGTCTTCTGAGCTGTCCACACCATCGCCTACCTGTCTCAACTTCCTCCACAGGTGCAGTCTCTGTGTATATCCCTGCACCCACCTGGCATCCTCGTCCTCTGCTGCTAATAAAGCTGGTCTGGCCCACGGCACTAACTAACGACCGCCGGTAGTAGGGGTGCATAGTAGGTGGTTACAAGTGCCTCTTAACAATGCCAAAAGTAACTACTGAACACTTCCCGAAGTGGTCAGACTAAGCCCACAGTTAAAAGCTGATGGGGAACAAGTGTGTTGCACAGATAGCCACAAGAGACAAGCACCTGTCGCGGTTGGAGAGACAAGGACTGGGATGTGGAGTTGCAAGATCGGGAAGAAATGAGATGGAATTCAAAGGAGAGAAAGGAAAGGGAGCACTGGGATAAAAAAAAAATATATATATATATATATATATTTTTTTTACCGGTATATATATATATATATATATATATATATATATATATATATATATATATATATATATATATATATATATATATATATATATATATATATAGTTTAAATTTGAGAAATGAGATTTGCATTTTTGCATCAAAATGTAATAAACTTTAAAGAAAATAAATAGAGTTAACAAAATGAAGAAACCGAGCTCTCGACATTTTGGACCCGACACTGACTTAGACAAATATAGACTAGATCACATTGTATATAAAGATATCTCGCCCCAATGAATGGAATAACAAACAAAAAAGAGCTATTGCATTTCCAGGGCCGGACCCAACTGTAAAGGAGGTGAGGCAGGGAAAGGCGTCCTTTTTAGTCAGCATCAAAGTGTGGGTCAGGGTCAGGGTCAGGGTCAGAGTCAAGGTTAAGGTAATCTTTGATCATTATATGTATACAGTGCTACTATACACCCACTTATGATTTACGCACGGCCATGGCAAGTCCAGCTTATGGCGTCGCCAGCCGTTGGATCCAGGGGTGGGGGTTGAGGGGGGTGGGGGTCCTTTGTTTTACCCACCTTGGGGTGATCCTATTATATTGCTCTGTAGTTATTTAGTGGTAGGTACTGCCTTGATTCCATGCATTTTTAAGAGAGTAATCTGTATTGTTTTATAGACTCTGAATGGCAGCGGGAAGTTTGAGGTGAAGTTGATGAAATACATCAACCCAGGAGGAAAAGGTTCCAATGGAAACTGCTGTGAAACCCACTTCTCGTTTTGGTGCAAAGGCAACTGCGATCACAGGTTTACAATCTGCGTTGATAGGAACCAAGGGTAGGTAACTCACTTCACGTGTTGGTGTAACGGCAGTTGCGATCACAGGTTTACAATCTGCGTTGATAGGAACAAAGGGTAGGCAACTCACTTCACGTGTTGGTGTATCGGCAACTGCGATCACAGGTTTACAATCTGCGTTGATAGGAACCAAAGGTAAAACCTTTATTGTGTCATTTTCTTTCTTTGTTTTTCTTCATTTTGGAATATTCCTCTCTATTCTCACGTTAAACTGTAAGTATATAAATGTGTCACAGTAACCGATATTATATGTATTATGTGTGCCCAATATATTAGTTTCTTCAATGTAATAACATAATGTTTCAATTCACAAAGATTATGATTGAGAAAGATAATGTCCATGCATGTTGTGGTTAGTTCTTCTGTGTAAATGTTTTACAGAAGGACAGAAATCCTTTTCTTTACATCAGCATGTCAGCCCAAAGCCAACATCAAGATAACATTTCATTTGATCAATCAAAATAATGCTAGAGTTAAATTGATAACCTCTTGATACATTTGAAATTTGAAATTACTTGTTTTGAAACAAAACGTCAACTGAATACTAAAGAGAGATGACGATGATGATGGTGGTTATTATTATTATTATGATGATGATGATGATGATGATGATGATGATGATTAATAACGTCGTTAAGTTTTAATGTTTTTTTCATTTTATACAGAAGTGACCAAATGAGTCATTGCCCTGTTGGAAAGAAGAACACGGGCGAAGTCTCCGATCAGGACAACATCTATCATTTTCCATCTTCAATAGGTGGAACTCCAAATCCCATAGTGTTCAGAGTCACAACCATGCCGGTAAGAAGAACTCGCAGAATGTCTACACGTTTCAACATCAGTCATATATGCCAAGTCTTTAACCCTGCATGTTTTTGGCAGGAAATGCGGTCTCTGTTATGTCTTCACAAGTCTCTGCAGCCAGGATTTGAAATTAAAATCAGTAAAACCTCCCACTAATATTTTATTAAAATAAAAAGTTTATGAAAGTTTATTTTCTTTAACGACACCACTAGAGCACATTGATTTATTAATCATCGGCTATTGGATGTCAAACATTTGGCAATTTTGACATAGTCTTAGAGAGGAAACCCGATACATTTTTTTTTTCAATAGTGGCAAGGGATCTTTTATATGTATACAGACAGCATAGCACATATACCAGTCGTAGTGCACTGGCTGGAACGAGAAGTAGCTCAATGGGCCCACTGATTGGGATTGATCTTAGACTGACTACACATCAAGTGAACGCTCTATCACTGGGCTACGTCACACGCTTTTATGCAAATATGTATTTCATATGTAATTACAGTCGTTAGGGGGCCGGGACGTAGCCGAGTGGTAAAGCGCACGCCTGATGTGCGCGGTCGATCTAAGATCGATCCCTGTCGGTGGGCCCATTGGGCTATTTCTCGTTCCAGCCAGTGTATCACGACTGGTATACCAAAGGCCGTGATATGGGCCGTGGTATGTGCTATCCTGTTTGTGGGATGATGCATATAAAAGATCCCGTGCTGCTAATGGAAACATGTAGTGGGTTTCCTCTCTATGACTGTGTCAAAATGACCATATGTTTGACATCCAATAACCGATGATTAATAAATCAATGTGCTCTAGTGGTGTCTTTAAACAAAACAAAGAGTTGTTAAAAAGTCTCTGTTGGTCGACAACATCTTAACAATTGCAGCAAACTCAGGATAGTCCCTTTAACTTGTTGTGAATACGTATTAAAATACATGCTATTCAACTGTCGAGATGGTGGGGAAATTGTGACGATCACGTAGGGCCTACATAGGCATTCACGCATCCAGATGTGAGTTGAAAATGTCGTGTTAACGGCGCAGACCCTAATTTCAACAAGTGAAAGTGAACACTAAGTTTACTTAATCTATTAACATGAAACACATCTGGATGCGGTTATAACAGATTTCTCAGACGAACGTCCTTTTTTAGAATTATGAAAAATGCATTTCGGTGTATTACAAAAACCTAGATTCATGACCAGGCCCACTTCAGATGCACGAGAATGAATATTCCAAATAATCAAATGTGAAAAATTCGTCGTAGTATTTAAAAACTAGAGACTGAAAATTTAAGGAATATCTGTCGAATATGCAGAAGATGATCAAACACCCAGAAATAAATTTCACATGGTTAGCTGTGAAGAAAATAACACGTGAATCATGAAACTGTGTGCAAGGAGAGAACTAAGTACATATAATTTAATACTGATTGAAAACTTATTTTATTTCATAAACAATAAAAAATGGCTGTGCACATGTTTGCCAACTTACTAGGTAGTACTAAAACAAATAACTTCCGGCTGGGTCAAAGTTCGAGGTGCACCCAACCTTTGAAGTTAACACCACAAGTCCTGTGATTGGTGATAAATGTGATTGTTTTGGTTGTAAAACAAATTAGTTTCATCTGGGCAAAAACAAACTGTATGCAATTTTATTTCATCTAGTACCACTGTGTCAAGTAACCTTGTGCTTGAAACATGTATGAGATACTTGTAAAAAAAAGTACTAAAATTATGTATCAAACTAGGGTAGTCATAAATGCTACCCGTTATCTCTGAAATGAGCAGCTTGACTCCCATTTTTTTCACTTTAAGGTGAGGGGTGGTATTATTTATATCCGTGGTGTATATGCCAATTGATACGCTGCATGTAAGATATTTAGCCACATATGTTACTATTGTCGTCTATGGGGTTTGATTTAGTGGTATACACTCTATAGGCCCTCTGCTCTATAATAGCCTGAAGTTCTTCACGTGCATTTGTGAATATTTACCGGTCTCGGTGACGTCATGGCAGGCCATCGGTCTACAGGCTGGTAGGTACTGGGTTCGGATCCCAGTCGAGGCATGGAATTTTTAATCCAAATACCGACTCCAAACCCTGAGTGAGTGCTCCGCAAGGCTCAGTGGGTAGGTGTAAACCACTTGCACCGACCAGTGATCCATAACTGGTTCAACAAAGGCCATGGTTTGTGCTATCCTGTCTGTGGGAAGCGCAAATAAAAGATCCCTTGCTGCCTGTCGTAAAAGAGTAGCCTATGTGGCGACAGCGGGTTTCCTCTAAACAAAAATCTGTGTGGTCCTTAACCATATGTCGGACGCCATATAACCGTAAATAAAATGTGTTGAGTGCGTCGTTAAATAAAACACTTCTTTCTTGTGATTATTTCTGAAACAGTCATTACCTATACCACTTTGTTATTTTTCTTGACAGTCGCTTGTGCGTTTAAAGTTCCAAGTGGTTGACGTCGACGACCACAATTCTTGGGACCACGTGGACAACCTCATTCACGTCATCACCTCAATGAACGTTGCCAGATCAGTACAAAATGCACACTTTATCAACTATGAATTTTCAGCCAGAACTACGTAAGCTTTTTCATCATTAAAGTAATACACTAAATTTATATTTACGTAAGGATGTATCCTCTTGGGAAATGGCAGTCTTCCATTTCGTTACAAGAAAAAAACAACAATCAATCTATATCCCTGTTATATTATCAGAATAGAAGAGAATCCAACTAAACTCCTGTTGGTGTTTCACGCCACTCGTATTTTCATTCAAATTAACGGATAAAATATACATCTGTCAGGGGTCGAAATTAGCTAAAATTCCTGCCGTACATTCGGTCCGGAAAACTACATATTGTGTTGGACCGAATGAAAACCTGCCGGACCAAACATGATCATAAAATATAAGCGCGAAATAATCGCCAGTCTCTCGGCAATGTTTCGACCACTGATTTTTGCAAAAGTATCGTACTTATAATTTATGAGGATATTTCTGGAAACAATGCAAAATCGGCACTTTGGGTAAATTAGAAGAAGCCCATCTAAATAAAGCGTTTTTAAAATATAGCATTTACGTACACTTTAAAACTAGTTCTGTGGTTCCGATAATAATCAGAGTTGAACACTAGCTTACAATGTTAAAGCTAGTTACTTAACTTCTGAGTTTTTATTTTAAATTTACATAACAAAATCGAGAACATATGACCCCACCTAGCATCTCCTCCCGCCAAACTCATCACCCCATACCACAACAATAAAAAAAGAACGAGGAAATTAAAAATAATTAACAAAAAACAAATCAAGCAAATAATTAAACAAATCAGCAAGCAAGATGCAAGACAAAAGAAAACAAGCAAGCAAACAAGCAAGCAAGCAAGCAAGCAAGCAAACAAACAAGATTAAGTTACAGGCGAACCAACACATTGTGAGTGACCAGGGCGAGAAATTAATTGTTTTTGGTTTCTTTGACACCAAATAGCCGATGTATTTTTTTGTGCTAGGGTGTCGTTAAACATTCATTCATTCAGTCATTCATTGTTTTGATTTTGTGTTTCAGTCTGAAGATCGGCTTCCGGTCCTACTGTGATCCCAACTACTTCACTAAGAATTGCTCCGTGTTCTGCCCGAAACCAAAGTCGGGCCAACATTACATCTGTAACAAATACACAGGGGAGCGAGTCTGCTATCCAGGTAACGTCAAGTT
>NC_054701.1:8548559-8603121 GCF_016097555.1 Gigantopelta aegis
CATCAAACATAACAAGTGATGCGCTTGCAAATTCAGTTGGCACTGTCCACTAGTGATTTAAAATGTTCACATCATCTAAGTTAATGAACATTTATTTTTATTTCATCTTATTTTCGTGCTTATATCCAATTAAGGTTCAATCACGCTGTCCTGGGCACACACCCTCAGCTATCTGGGCTGTCTGTCCAGGACATTGGATTAGTCGCTAGTGAGAGAGAAGAGGATGTAGTGGTCTTAAACCTACCGACTGAGTCGTTAAAACTCGCTCTGGGTGGGAGCCGGTAACAGGATGCGAACCCAGTACCTACCAGCCTTATGTCCGATGGCTTACCCACGACACCACGTGACTGAGGCCGAGATCACTGATCCTCACCCCGCCCACTAGTTGATACGAGTATAAAGATGTATAACGGTTCAGTAGGTCGTGTGCATCAACATTCCTTTTCGTTTTGGTACACAGCCCGCGGGCGGGACGTAGTTCAGTGGTACAGCGCTCGTCTGATGCGCGATCGATCTAGGATTGATTCCCGTCGGTGGGCCCATTGAGCTATTTCTCGTTCCAGCCACTGCTACACAACTGGTATAACGAAGGCTGTGGTATATATTATTCTGTTTGTGGGATGGTGCATATAAAGATCCCTTGCTGCTAATCGAAAAGAGTAGCCCATAAAATGGGTCTGTGTGGTCCTCAACCATATGTCCGACGCCATACAAGTGTAAATATAATGTGTTGAGTGCGTCGTTAAATAAAACAATTCCTTTCTTCGTTCGTACACAGCCCCGATGACTGTTCTTCTGTACGGCACGATCTCGAGCAACAACACCCGTCTGCTGGACCAGCTGCGAGTGGGACTGAAGAACATCCTCATCCACCTCGGCGGCTACGGCGGCTACATCAGCATCAAGCAGGACACGGAGGCCGACAAGAAAGACAAGTAAGTGACAAGATGTACTAGGGCGGATCTACGATTTCCGTGTTGAGTCCGGAAAGATAATCGTAAAAACAAAGTCTTGAACTTATGAGATCCGACGTGTCTGTGACTGAAAACGTGATGTTCATAGACATGTTCATATACTTGTGTATTTAAAGGGACAGGCCTCAGTTTGCTTTCATAGCTTTTAAAAAAAATTACATATTAAATATATTTTAATGTTTAGAATATCAGTGTCTGTAAAACAAGGTGTTTATTGTCCAAATGTCTGTCTGTCTGTCTGTCTCTCTCTGTCTGGCTCTCCTATCTCTCTTACTCTGTCTCCGTCTCCGTCTCCGTCTCTCTCTCTCTCTCTCTCTCTCTCTCTCTCTCTCTCTCTCTCTCTCTCATTCTCATTCTCATCTGTCACTCGAAATAGACATTCGGGAAAATAACTGAATGGTTTAAATAGATATATAATACTACGGGTCTGTAAAAAAAAGAAAAGAGGTGTTATAAATATGAATAAAATGAGATACATGTTATTTCAGTGTACATATCACACGTCTGAAGTTTATAGCTGCTGAAGATGGCGGTAAAAAGGTTATCCCCCTTGATGCTATTAAAAAGATCTTCAACACCAATACAGATGACGATATCAACCAATATCTTCCACTTCCACTCTACACCGGAACAGGTTATCAGCAAAGGCAAAAGGCATCAGCAGTAAGTTTTTATTTTATTTTATTTTATTTTATTTATTATTATATTTTTAATGGTTGAATACATCTGCTGCTAAGCATTTCTAGCAACTTATTTTCTTAGCTCTTCTTCAAATATTCGAGTTTTTACTAAATTGTGGCATGTTCCCGACTAGTGTCTACTTATAGCCTTTTTAACGATTCCTGTTAATGCATTTTCATCCCGACGCCTCAACCATGAAACATCTGAAATGATCCAAACACAAGCTTTGCTCTGATTGAAAAAGTATAAGTTTGTTTTGTTTAACGACACGAGAGCACATTGAATATCCCACATTTGTTAATTCTGACACAGTCTTATAGAAAACTCGTTACGGCTTTCAGTTAACATCGAGGGGTCAAGAAATTGTATATAACAGATCTCATGATTATTACAAAGATTATATATGCTGACGAGTTTGATTTTTAACAGGCATGCTATTGCATGGAAACACGGATAAAAAAAAAAGATAATAAAAAAAATAAAAATAAAACTTAAATAAATAAAACTGTTGATATTAATATGAGTGTAACAACTATATGAAATATATTTGATAATTATACCAATAGAAAGAAATAAGGGAACACTTGGTAGATCCAATTTTATTTCTTACTTGTGTAGTAATGTCTGTATTGCATACAAAGATGTAACGTTACACTGAATGTCAGTAGAACTGTTAACATCCTCACATAGATGAAGATATTTGCTTCAGTCAATCTATGCTGTTCCAATTTATGTGATGCCCTATTTCTCTCCATCAGTATATAGACACCACAGGCGTCCATACGTCTACAAACTAGGAGGCCAGGTATATATTAATCCGCTTTTCAGCTGGTGGGGGTTGAAGTGGGGGTGGGTGGAATGGTGGAGGGGCATAATCCTTAGAGCGGTGCTACCCTTTCTGGAGGATGTATGTGCTTCTCGTGTGTTTATCTGCACCTCCATCCACCAGACTAAGTGATGCACGTGTTGTTGTATTGCAGGAAGAAGCGTCCAACTGGGCGGACCGCCACTGGTATGTCATCTTCCTCATCCTCCTGGCCATACTGGTTGTCGTCGTCGTGGGAGCGCTCTTCCTCATACGGAGAAGGTACACACGGTTTTCGGTGGATTGACTGAAATTTGAAAACATACTTTATTACATACACATACACACGCACACATGCACAAACAAACAAACACACACACACACACATACACACACACACACACACACACACGCACAAACATACACATATACATATATATATATATATATATATATATATATATATATATAAAAACACACACATACATACAAGGACAATTTGATAGCTCAGAACGTATCGTGGCAAGTCGGCAAGTTGCGGGCGATTCGGTGCCACAGGTTCGAGTCCCAGCAACGGCATGGGACAATGTGTGAGGCCAGACAGGATTTAATTATCCCCTGCGCCAGTGCGTTAATATCTATGTATGCAATAGTCAACCTCGACATACATTCAATATATAGATATTCATACATAAATACATACATGCATACATACATACATACATACAAACAAACATACATACATACATACATACACACATACACACACACATACACACACACACATACATACATACATACATACAATATATATATGTTCATACATAAATACATACATACAAACATACATATAAATTGGACACAAGTTATCCAACTTGCGAGGCCCTCTCCTAATAACAGACTTTAAATTGTACAACAAAAGCGACTTTAATTTTCAATAAATCACAAAATCAATCAATTAATAAACGTTTTTCGGTCAGACGAGATTAGACTTGTCACAGGTAACTCGTGGTGTCGTAGAAGGACGTAGTAACCAAGCAGTTAAGAAAAATGTCTACGGAAAAAACCCCACCACACAAAAAACCTCATTTGTTGGTCCAGTGCCTCTAACATCGAGATAACGACGTTTGACTGTAATATGTATTACCACAGTGTGTATCGTCTGTTTTTGTTTTTTGCAGACGACGAAAGGCGAACAGTGATTACAAGACGGCCATTAACGGCGTTGCCCATCCAGACGGGAATCTGAACGTGGCCTTCGAAAACGACATGTACCTTCGCATGAACAGCGCCAATTCTCGGACAGAAGTCGGACTGACGCAGGTGAACGACAACCCGCTGTTCCAAGGACCTTCTCCGCCTAGCACCAGGTCCGCTCACCCCGACCCACGCCCTCACCAGATGCTTCTGAATGGAATAACTGCGTCCGACTCCACGACCGAAAACCCGTACATGGAACCAAGCAAAAGCGTGGAGTACGATACGCCACCCCGATCTCAACTTCCGCCCCAGCGTTCCCACTACGAAAACAGTTGCCTAGATACGCGGGAGACTGCCGGAAGTGACGCAAAGGATAACTGCTACACGGACTTCAGCAATCTGGACGGGCGTGGTGAGGAAAACCATTACCACGATCTGGATGACGTTGCTATGGAGAAGCTGACCCTGGACGAACACCAAGCGGCGTCCAGTGACGACGAAGAGGACGAAATTACTGCGATCAAGAAGCAGATTAAGGCAGACAACGAGAAAGAAGAAAAAGAAGAAGAAGAAAAACGAGAAGGCTAGGCCCAGTGATAATGTCAAACAAATAATAATAATAATAATAATAATAATAATAATTTTGAAAAAAACAAAAACATCGTGCGTTTCAGGGAACTAGCCCCAATTTCAGCCAGCAAACGTTTCACGAACTATTTGATTGGTTCTCAAAGTGGCCATTTGGTTTACCGTGAAGCGCATAAACCAGTCTAACGGACGTTTTTCTGATCGGTCTGGCTCAACTCCGTACAGACCTTATCTCGAAACAAAGGACGACCCTAATTGTTTTCGATTTAAAATTTTTTAATGCATTGGTGAAAAGAATAACATTTTATCTCGGCCTGTAGGGATGACTGAAGTATAAATAGCCGACCTGTCCTACCTAATTTCTTTTTGGCACATTCCCTGAAGCACACTAATTTTTTTAGACCTAAGAAGAAAGAATGATCAAATTATTACACAGATTCCATCATGTGTACATTAACCACCGGCAATGTTTTTTCTCATAGGGTTAAGATATTTCTACTCATACAGGCGTGGAAAAGAAATATTGTGTATTTATTGAAACGAAATTATTTTAAATGGTATAAAAGTAATAAGCTGTATTTTAGATACAAGACATTGCAGATCGAGGTGTGATAAATGAATATTTCAGCTGTTTTTATGAAAGCGAAGCTGTGATTGGTATTTTAATCCACTGCGCTAATAGCTTAGTATTCTTTATATAGTACGCACCATTTACCTTCGCTACCAAGATGTCGTCAAGAAAATCTTTTTATATAAAAAGTTGGAATATTTTGTATTAAATGTATTGAGCCACTTGAGTGCCATATTTGATGTCGCGCAGCGTCTTCCCTAAAATATAGTGTGACGTCATTTGAAACATCTTGCCTTCCAATTTCACATTCCAGTCCTTGTCTTCACAACTGTTGCTCCTGGCTGTGTTAAAGGGACATTCCTGAGTTTGCTGTAATTTTTAAGATGTTATCGACTAACAGAGACTTTTTGACGACTGTAATTACATATCAAATATATTTTTCTGCATAAAATATTAGTGGCTGTATATTAAACGTGTTTCTGATCGTTCTAATATTTGTACTAGGTTAAATTTCATTTTATTTCCTGAACAAGATTTTTTCGTACGTACGAACTTATTTGAAGACAGGGTGGGCTCCTTACAAATATTAAGACGACCAAAAACACATTAAATATACAGACACTGATATCGTAAACCAGAAAATATATTTAATATGAAGTTCAATCGTAGAAATATTTTATTAGTCGAATACATCTTACAATGCACCAAACTCAGGAATGTCCCTTTAAGTGTCACTTTTACATCTGTCTTATACTTCATCTTCAATCGTTTGGCTTGATCACACGGCGTACCGGTACTCGTAATGCTCGACTAATAATGAGAAAAAATAGCCATTTTAAAGATGAAATAATACATGTATATTTATTTTACACATTCCACAAAAGGAATATCGTGTTCAAAATATTAGAACCATTTTAAAACAATCGACAGTATTCAACAGTATTACAATACGACGTCTGGTTCACAATGACTCCACATTTTTTCGTTTAATTATTTACTACTTTCTATTTATTGACCCAATTTGCCATAGTATAGTGGTATATGTAACTCGACTGAAAGTGAGGTGAATAACTATTACATGTTGAAAGTTCGCATGTGTGACCTATGTTGACGTAACGTCACCGATGTCTTCATAGCTAGCGTGGCGTTTCATATTAAATGCATTTTAAATACGCTTGTACCGTGTGCGTTAGCATGTTATAGTACTGCAGTAGTTTGCCGTTAAAAAGTACATACTCTAAACATGGGTTAGAGCAGATAATCGACCAATATGTCCAAAGTGGACATCGTGGATTCTTCCCTTGGATCCTTCATAGGGTGGACCGTCGACGTTTGAGTTGACCTGATCGTACGTCATGGCATCATCACGTCCTATAAGATCTACCGATTGGTTGTAATGAGTCGCGCTACCAGTCTCATCATGGCATCGTCACGTCCTATAAGATCTACCGATTGGTTGTAATGAGTCACGCTACCAGTGTCGTCATGGCATCATCACGTACTATAAGATCTACCGATTGGTTGTAATGAGTCACGCTACCAGTCTTGTCCCGATAGCTGGATGCAAATTCCATAGCACCACCACCACCCCCACCCGCCTGCTACCGATTTGATCGGGCTGCTGGTGCTCCCTTGCACCTGCCAGTGCAGGCGGTCCCTCCTCTCCCCTCCCCCCACCTTTCCTGTCATAGACGGAGGAGCCGGCCAAGGCCGGCTCTTGTGCCCACGACAGGCGTGCGCTACAACAGCTTGTTCTGAATGTGCACGTAAAACCCTATGACATGACATGACATGTAATGAGTCACGCTACCAGTCTTGTCATGGCATCATCACGTCCTATAAGATCTACCGATTGGTTGTAATGAGTCACGCTACCAGTCTTGTCCCGATAGCTGGATGCAAATTACGGTTAAAACTCCTAACAAAAACATAGCATGACCTTTTAATCCCATACCAATTCGTGTAACAATCGAAATTAATTTGTTTTTAGAAAAATCTTAACAAACTGCCATCAAATTCCATAGATTAATTTGTTTTGTGGAACAATCAATATAAAACAGTTATTGTATGTACAGTTCTACCGTTAGTCTCCACGAACTCTATTATCGCTTAGTAACAATTCAGGTGAAACTGTTTACCTTTGCTGTTCCAGCATTTTGTCTAGACCCATATTTACACACAAACATTACTTTAGTCAAAAATGTTATGATAGTTTGATATAAATATGTTTTTAAACGAGTTGTAAGTTTATTCCATATAGAGGTACATACCATTTCATCGCTCCAGTTTAAAGACATATTGTCACAGAACACTGACCTATTACATGGCGTAAGAAAGTATTACTTAAAAAAAATATATATTTGATTTGTCCCTAAATGTTCTTTATTCAACTATCTACGTAACCACCATACTCCACTTATTAATGATATTTTGTAAAAATAATTGAATTATGGCAATGGTCCATAATTCAAACACTAACATTGCTGAGAGGGTTGACATGGATTTCACTCCATCATGGTGCAGTTAAAGTGATGCAATAACTAGATTTGTCCTGTAAAAATTAATGTAATTTTGATTTATTATTAATTTTTAGAGAAATAAGGTCCTTAAATCTGTGACAGTATGCCTTTAACGATGTAAACGAAGTCTACTCTCGTCATTTCTGGTTATTTTGTTTATTGCGATCTTGAAAAGTGTACATTCAGACAGTAATACACGTCATCAGTTCCAGTTTAACGATGTAAACGAAGTCTACTCTTGTCATTTCTGGTTATTTTGTTTATTGCGATCTTGAAAAGTGTACACTCAGACAGTAATACACGTCATCAGTTCCAGTTTAACGATGTAAACGAACTCTACTCTTGTCATTTCTGGTTATTTTGTTTATTGCGATCTTGAAAAGTGTACATTCAGATAGTAATACACGTCATCAGTTCCAGTTTAACGATGTAAACGAAGTCTACTCTTGTCATTTCTGGTTATTTTGTTTATTGCGATCTTGAAAAGTGTACACTCAGACAGTAATACACGTCATCAGTTCCAGTTTAACGATGTAAACGAAGTCTACTCTTGTCATTTCTGGTTATTTTGTTTATTGCGATCTTGAAAAGTGTACACTCAGACAGTAATACACGTCATCAGTTCCAGTTTAACGATGTAAACGAACTCTACTCTTGTCATTTCTGGTTATTTTGTTTATTGCGATCTTGAAAAGTGTACACTCAGACAGTAATACACGTCATCAGCATTGTTTCACACTTTAATATTTTGTTTAAGAATGTATGTATTCACAGTACCACAAGAGATGTAGATATATTTACATTTACTCAGATCCCTTTTACATGTAAATATTTTATACTTTCGTTTTGATTACGGAAATACCACTAAAAGTGCTTTCATTTTATTTTCATAATACTGTATATTGCCATTGCTCTTGCTTCATATTAACATAAGCCTATGGAACAAACACGGTCTAAATGTCTGTCTGTGTGTGTGCGCGTGTGTGTGTGTGCGCGTCTTTTTGGAGGGGGTGAAGATGCGTGTGCAGAAAATTTGGCAGATGACTTTAGACGACAGGTTGAGATCTAAGCAGTTCCGGGGTGGGGTGGGGTGGGGTGGAGTGGGGTGGATGTATATATTCAACCTGAAAATGTTGAAAGCTAAATGTCCTGAAATGCAAGTTCCTACATTCTGCAAGTTAAATTCATCATGGTAAATGCAGGTGTATGCATTAAAAAAAACAAATTCTTTAAGCGGTGTGTGTGTGTGTGGTATGTGTGTGTGTGTGTGTGTGTGTGGTGTGTTTGTGTGTGTGGTGTGTGTGTGTGTGGAGCGTGTGTGTGTGGGGTGTGTGTGTGGAGTGTGTGTGTGTGTGGGTGGGTGTGTGTGGGTGTGTGTGTTCGACCCCAGAATCTCTCGTCTGAACACATCGAATTTTAGTACACTGATGAATACAACGAATTTATTTTTTTACCAGGGACATGTGATAGTTTCTTTAGATGGCTGAGTGTTTTTGTGAAGAGTGCCATATTATGTTTCATAGAAATATATATATTATTAGATCAATCCAAGCATTTACTACTAATAAATTTTCAACTAAACATTGTATTTATTCACCATGTGTTTATAGGCAACCTTTATTAAATGGACTAATCGTGTAAGCACACATATACGAGTATTGTCTACTGTGTAAGGTTTAAAAGACTGAGTTTCCGGAAACTCGACCCTATCTAGCAAAACGTGCCGACATTCAAACATGTATTATTCTCTCTTTTTTGTCGATTAAAAATAAATAACATGTATAGTCCGTCCCATCATTCTATTAAAATGTGTTTTTTGTAAATAATTTCAATTTGATTTGACTAAGAAGAAAAGTAAAAGTGTTTTGAAAATAACAACGAAATACAATTTGTGTGTGCAATTTACAAATCAATCGGCTTAGAAATAAATAACTTATAGTAAATTACATAGTATGAACAAAATGCAGGTGACATTTTATCTCGACCCGAAGGGATGAATCTAGGTTTAAAAAACCTAAAAAAAACCCAAACCCTATCCGATCAGCCATACCTAATGTTTTGAACACATTTCTCACACCCGCCCCCCCCCCCCCATTTTTGTTAAACTTAAATAATCACATAATATTACGCTGCTATCGTGAGAGGTCATTCTGAAATTAAAACGGTGATTATTAAATATTAATTAAAAATATTCTGTCATTTATGTCAAGATTTTTTGTTTGACAAAGAAACGTATAAACAAAATAATTACGAAAAACAATTAAATGAAAAAAGTAAAAAAACTAAATCCTCACTTAATTAGAAATATTTAATGATTACTAACAACAGCAACAACAACAACAACAAAAATAACAACAACAAAAATAACAAGAACAACAACAACAAGAACAAAACTAACAGGAAGAAGAAGAACAACAATAGCAACAAAACCAGTTTACAATACTTGTACGGAAAATTAGAATAAATATGGAAACATTTCATTCAGTGGTTTTTGATTTTACTTTTTGCTAGTTTTGTGTTAAATTCCAACAGCAACATCAACTACAGCAACCACAACAACAACTACAAAGCAATTATCCACCTAAATTGAAGAGGATATCTCATTATCCACCTAAATTGAAGAGGATATCTCATTATTCCCCAATGCAGTTTTGATTACATAAATTAACCTAATAAACCTAACATAATTAACAAAATCGCTTTATGGATTTGTTTAACCGGTCATGTAACACTTCTACATGTACATATACATATATATTAACAAAACCATGTGTGCATGAACATTATGCAGTGTGTGAAATATAGTGTGTTGTAACATGAAATATTGATGTGTTTGTAAATAAAAGTATATAACATTTCTTTGAACGTCGCTTACCTTTGTCATTGTGTTAAATTATTTTTATTCCACGACGCACTCGACATATTTTAATTACGGTTATTGAGCATCGATCACATGGATATGGATACGGCCTCTGTTACTTCGCTTTGTGGAGCACTGGCTGGAACGAGAAATAACCCAATGAGCCCACCGAACCGGAACAAGCCTAGACAGAACGCGCATTAGACGTGCGCTTTACCACTTGACTACGTCCCGCCCCAGTAGAAAGCTTTAACGTTAGGGTGAGGATTAGGAACAGTCAAATGTCGTGCAGTAGGTTCGAATCCTGCCAACTGACACTTGTGTCTTTAAGTATTCTTTATTTAACGACACATTCCCTAGCTCCAGTGCCATCTGGCCTTCTTAAGATAAAGGCTATGACGTCACTTACACCGCTAGAGGGTACTCGGACTACACCCCACCGCGCCACATTTTATCCTACGGCTGTTTAACGTGGTACTGGTACAGTCAGTCCAGAATTGACATTTTGATTCACACAAGTGACGCAAACATTAATTATATCTCTCTCGTGTCAGAGTGACTTCTTAATCTCCCCACGACTGATATATCAAAGGCCGTGGTATGTACCACCCTGTCTGTGGGATAGTGCATATAAAAGATCCCTTGCTGCTAATCGAAAAGAGTAGCCCAGAAGTGGCGACAGCGGGTTTCCTCTCTCAATATCTGTGTGGTCCCTAACCATATGCCTGACGCCATATAACCGTAAATGTGTTGAGTGCGTCGTAAAATATATACTCTTCAAAATAAGAAACGCAAAATCACATTGTCGTAACATTTGGAGAATTGATTTAATTATTGAATGGTGAGTCCGATAATTACCAAATGTTGCAGGATTGTTCACAATTCACTCTAGTCCATTGTGAGTAAGTAATAGGACACACCACCAAGGTCAAGGTCATCTGGAGTCAATACCGGGTGTGGCCTCCGCGTGTGTTGACAACTGCCTGGCACCGCCTGCCCATTGAAGCAACCAGAGTACGGATGACGTCCCGGGGGATGGTGGCCCACTCGGCCTGCAAGGCTGCTGCCAGCTCGGGCAGGGTCTGGGGCTGTGGTTGTCGCTGTCGGAGGCGTCGGTCCAACTCGTCCCATAGATGCTCAATTGGGTTCAAATCCGGTGATATCGATGGCCAAGGAAGGACATTAATGTTGTTGTTCTGTAGGAAAGCCGTTGTGAGACGTGCTGTGTGAGGCCTGGCGTTGTCATGTTGGAACACTGCGTTGGCGTTGGCCATAACTGGAACGATGTGTGGCCGGAGGATCTGGTCAATGTAGCCCTGTGCATTCAGGTTGCCCTGCACGTGGACCAGGTCAGTTCTGCCAGTGTGTGAGATGGCTGCCACACCATGACACTACCCCCGCCGAATCTGTCCACTTCCTGCACGCAGTTTGCCGCATAACGTTCACCACGACGCCTATACACGCGACATCTTCCATCATGACGTCGGAGCAGAAATCGGGACTCGTCACTGAACCACACCTGTCTCCATCGCAGTTGAGGCCATTGTCGATGAATCTGGCACCACTGCAGTCGGAGTCGACGGTGTTGTGGTGTTAAGATGACACCTCGAACTGGACGTCTGGCACGAAGTCCTACCTCACGTAGGCGGTTCCGTACGGTCTGGTCGGATATCCTGCGCAAACCTGGTATTGCTGCGGCTGTGGAGGTGGCAGTAGTCAATCGTTCCCGAAGGTGGCGTACCCGGATGTAGCGGTCCTGCCCGGGGGTAGTGACCCGTGGTCGACCGGATCTAGGGAGGTCACGTGTTGATCCATGTTGCTGGTAACGGTCCCACAGTCTGGAGATGGTGCTTGGGGACACATGGAATGCCCTGGCAACGGCCGTTCTGGATTCGCCTGCGTCTAGTCGGCCGATGGCATTGTTTCTCTGCGGTTCACTGAGACGTGGCATGTCCTGGATTGTCAACTGTCGGCCAGATACAGAGGCCAGGCAAGCGAACACCCTGCACTTTTATACTGTCGGTGTTCATGTTGCACGTGCAGACAACGCACGTGCAGTGGTGACATGGTTTGCACGTGGCTGCGTTTTTGCGAATATTTACATTTTGGAACTTTATTGTACAGTAGCTGCGTTTTATCGAATGTAACCGTGGGAATGTGTTTGGGACATGCAATGACCTTATATTCACAAAGCATGAACCGGTAGGAAACATAAAATCGGAGTTATAACCCATTTGTACCCTTTTGCGTTTCTTTTTTTGAAGAGTATATATATTGTTTTTGTTCTTAATCTCCCATTCAAAAGACCATTGGTGTGAACAAATCAACTAAAGCTGCTTTTGATCCCATCCAAACCCACCCACACATTAATCCATCCATCCATCCATACATACACCCATGTCCATCGACCGATCCATCCATTCATCCATCCATCCATCCATCCATTCATTCATTCATCCATCCATCCATCCATCCATACATCCATCCCATCTCCAAAAGTCCGAACCAAATTGTTAACAACTACGATAAATTACTCTCCTACCTTCAATTACTGTTACCCCCCCCCCCCCCCCCAAAATTAAAAAAAAAAATTTCCAGACACAAGTTGTGAAAGGACTATCACAGCGACACAGATTCCATATATGAGACTGTAACGATATCACCAGTATCGACTTCGCTGAGATAGCGTAGGGCAAAATACATGCAGTTTTCTGCCGTCTGCCGTTTTGCTTTTTTTTATGGAATACTCATCAAGAGGGGTGAAAGCCTACATAGTATGTTACATAATTAATATAAAATCGATGTTCTATAGTGGTATCTCTAAACAAAACAAATTAAATGTTTTTAATATGATGTCATCACGTTTGCTTTTATATCATAACATGTTATGGTGTTTTTAGATTAAGTCATATCCTTTCAACCCTCTTGGAGACTATTCCATAAAAAGTCAAAATGGCAGTCACCACAAAATTACATGTTTTTTGCCCTATGCGATCTCAGCGAAGTCGATGTAGGTGACATAGTTATCATCTAGTATGTGGAATCTGTGTCATTGTAATGGATTTTTCAAGAGTTCTGTCTAGACAAAATATGGGTAAAAGCTAACGAAAAATAAAGGTAGGAGAGCAGCTTATCGTAGCCTAGTTGTTAACATTTTGGTTCGGACTTTAATCATCTGTTGCATAGCTTGCATGTCCATGGAAGAACGCCCAATAGCCGATGTGTTTACTTTTGCGCTAGGGTGTCATTAAATATTCATTCATTCGTCTATGGAAGAAAAACCGTATATCCACAACACTCCACAAGAACTAGCACATATTGGACACCACCCTTTTGACGACATCGATCATATCCTTTGGCGGGACATAAACGTAATGGTCTTGTTCTTGTGCCTCTATAGACACGGATCCGTATTTCAAATCTCGCCATCTGGCCATAGCTTCAAACTGACTTATCGTTGGGTTGAGGCTTCCGCTTTTTACCTCTACCACTGCGCCATTTTGTGGCAGAAACAGAGCATGCGTCAACCCTGAACCAGCCATTCCCATTAGAACGTCCGTCTGCGCAACAAGCTTTAGTTGAGTCTTCATTGAGAAGGTATCCATCTGATAGCCGCTGACGTCAAATGATGGAAACGTCTTCTGCACTGCAGAAAGTAATTCCTTTTCGTTGACTATCTTTCGACTAACGTTGCCTTTAGAATTTCTAGCGTGCGTTATATAGTCACGTCTCCATACAAATAGCAGGGACAATTTACCACACATCACGTTTCGCTCTGAAGACACCCCGTATGCTGAAAATATGAACTGTCTGAATTCGTCCGCAAACGGCATGGAACCTTTTGCAGGCTGTAGCATAAGACTCTTTTCTTCCGGAATATTCCAGATCATGTTTTCAAACTTTATTTTTCCTGACAAATGCCCAGCGCGTACGACTTTCCCAAAGACGTTGGACCATAGTTCATTCATAACATTGTATGGATGCCCGTCCATTATTAATATGTTTATTGGCGGAGTTACGTTTAACACCAGCGTCGTGAGGAACGCGTTGTAGACCGTTGCCATGGTGTTGAGAAGACTCGTGTACTTGTACCGCTGCAAAGCGAGAGTATATCCACTTACTACGTCATCGACCTCGGTTTTGTTTTTAGTCCTTGTCTCAGAGACAGTTACGTTCATCCATGTATCTAAGTAACTCCCGGAGAAATGTGACACTGGCATATCTTCACAAGCCAAACTGAAAAATCCACTAGGCAGATCCAAAAGTTCTGACTTTCGTTCTTGGTCCAGCACATCTTCAACAGGCTCGCCGCCATGTTTTTCAAATGCATTCTGGGAATCGATGATCACGTGACGTAAATATGCAAATCTGTGGCCATAGTTATAAAACACCTGGTGATGCTTCAGACTGTCAAACTGTAACCAAGACCACATTGGATGCGTAGCAGACAGGTGATATATCCTATTATTAACCACAAGGGTTCGTATTTTCGTTGTAATTTTATTTTCGGTATTGATCAATTTCCAAAAATATAGCTGCCATAATAAAAATACTATCGTAACGAGCAAAAGATAAAAAGCCAATTTTCTCATACTTAGGTATTATTTCTCAGCACACAACTTTCCCATTAACACAATGAAAAGAGGCGAGTTACTTTAAAACTGATTCGTTAAAGTACGTTCGTGTTAACGCATAAATTTGTTATTTGATACACTCGTACTCGATTCCTAATTACAATGATGTTGTAAAGGTCATGTATGGGTGTTGTCGTATCAAGTTTTTCGATCGTGTAATAACGATTTTCGTATAGATTATTGAAGTGTTATTGTGTAGAAATACTTGATCAATACAAATGCTCGTTTTACAGGCATAAGTACTGTGTTTTTCATGATATTTGGAAACAAAAACATGTCAAACATGTTTGATACTTCTAACATATAGTCTTACAGAGGAAATCCGCTACATTTGTTTCCATCAGCATTACCATTAAATTGTATGCTGTGTCACCGAGCGCACTGGTTCAATAAACTTAATATTACATTGTATTGTGAAGATAAGAATACGAAACTGCGCGAGGTTTGCCGTTCAGATTTCTTCATTAAACCGGAACAGAATAAACCGAATAACCTACGTTATTAACATTTTGTTGTTTTATCCTGCAGCTTAACAGAGTGATGAACCATCGTTATTAACTTGTAATACCTGCACTGCTGGCTGCAGGCGCATATGCAACATTATTAGCGCGGCAAGCGAAATTTATGGGGGAGGGGGTGTAAATGTTTGCTTTGTTTAACAACACTACCAGAGCATATTGATTCATTAATTGCCTATTGGTTGTCAACGATATGGTAATTTTTACATAGTCACAGAGAGGAAACCCGCTACATTTATCCATTAATAGCAAGGGATCTTTTATATGCACCATCCCTCAGACAGGATAGCACATGTCACTGCTTCTGATATGCCAGTCGTGATGGACTGGCTGGAACGATAAATAACCCAATAAATTAGCTAAAAGCGCAACGGTTGTAAATACGTTTTAGCAGAAAAATGCGTTTAAACGTCTTTTAAATGTGATTTTGAAAGATATGTAAGAAAAGAATACTACATTCGTGTTCGTTATATATTATTTATCTTACAAATAGTTTAAAAACATATCCAACTCGCATTCACTCGTTAGATACGTTTTTAAACAAGTTTGGAGATAAATGGTATCACGTAGTATTCTCACTGTCAGGACGTAGTCGAGTGGTAAAGCCTTCGCTTGATGCGCGGTCGATCTGGGACCACAGACAACACAGCACATACCATGGCCTTTGATATACCAGTCGTGGTGCACTGCCTGGAACGAGACATATCCCAATGGGCCCACCAACGGGGATCAATCCTAGAACGACCGCGCATCAGGTGTGCGCTTTACCACTGAGCTATGTCCCGCCTCCGGGGATGGGGGGGGGGGGGGGGGGGGGGTTAGGGGGTAGAAACATGCACCCTCGGAAACTGGCAAAAAGGAAAATGTTCTTGAGTAAGGAGGATGGTGGGTATTCCCTCATCCCCCCTGCGCATGCGCCTTGCCTGTATACACCGGTCAACCGATATCGCTTACAATAGCAACATCTTTTATGTAAGATGTTGCTATTATAAGTAATATCGGTTGACAGGTGTATACAGGCATATCACTTACAATAGCAACATCTTTTATGTCAGACTAGCCTCGATGGCGTCGTGGTTAGGCCATCGGTCTACAGGCTGGTAGGTCCTGGGTTCGGATCCAATTGAGGCATGGGATTTTTAATCCAGATACCGACTCCAAACCCGGAGTGAGTGCTCCGCAAGGCTCAATGGGTAGGTGTAAACCACTTGCACTGACCAGTGATCCATAACTGGTTCAACAAAGGCCATGGTTTGTGCTATCCTGCCTGTGGGAAGCGCAAATAAAAGATCCCTTGCTGCCTGTCGTAAAAGAGTAGCCTATGTGGCGACAGCGGGTTTCCTCTAAAAAACAGAATGACCATATGTTTGACGTCCAATAGCCGATGATAAGATAAAAAATCAATGTGCTCTAGTGGCGTCGTTTAATAAAAAAACAAACTTTACTTTTATGTAAGCTATAAGGAGTGAGACGGGCAGCAAAACACCCACAAAAACCAACAAAAAACCCCCAACAAGCAAACAAACAAACAAAAGATAGATCTTGGTAAATTGCAGACCATGTCTAAGTCTCTCCCCCCCCCCCCCCCAATGAAGGAAGGTAGAGAGTTATCAATACCAGCACAGATGCTGTCGTGTGTCAAGAATAATCAATCGCGTAAGGTAACACCAACGATCACAGGCCATGGAGGTAGAATTCAGTTCACCGCGCACTTATCACAGTTATTGTAACAAAAGAAAGTGGCATTTTACTGTAGACGCTATTGAATATAGACAGTTAGGGAGGGGGGAGAAAAATACGTATTTTGTTCTCCGGTAAGAGTGTTTGAACTTTATCTAAACGTCAGCACGAAAAATCAAGTTTAAAATTATATAGTTTGTTTGTTTTGTTTAACTACACCACTGGAGCACATTGATTAATTAATCATCGGCTACTGGATGTCAAACATTTGGTAGTTCTGACTTGTAGTCATCAGAGGAAACCCGCTACATTTTTTTATTAGCAGCAAGGGATCTTTTATATGCACTTTCCCACAGACAGGAACGCACATACCACGGCCTTTGACTAATTGTGGTGCACTGGTTTGAACTAGAAAAACCTCAAAATGATATAGCGAATAAAGTTTTGTTTTGTTTAACAACACAACTAGAGCACATTGATTTATTAATCATCGGTTATTGATGTCAAACATTTGATAATTTTATATAGTCATAGAGAGGAAACCCGCTACATTTTTCCATTAGTAGCAAAGGATCTTTAATATGTACTCGCCCACAGACAGGATAGCACATACCACGGCCTTTGATATACCAGTTTTGGTGCACTCGCTGAAACGAAAAATAGGTCCACCGACGGGAATTGGTCCCAGATCGACCGCGCATCAAGCGAAGGCTTTACCACTCGACTACGTCCCGACAGTGAGAATACTACGTGATACCATTTATCTCAAAACTTGTTTAAAAACGTATATAACGAGTGAATGCGAGTTGGATATGTTTTTAAACAACTATTTGTAAGATAAATAATATATAACGAACACGAATGTAGTATTCTCTTTCTTACATATCCTTCAAAACCACGTTTAAAAGAAGTTTAAACGCATTTTTCTGCTGAAACGTATTTACAACCGTTGCGCTTTTAGCTAACTTATGTGGCCCCATTGGGTTATTTCTCGTTCCAGCCAGTCCACCACGATTGGCATATCAAAAGCAGTGGTATGTGCTATCCTGTCTGAGGGATGGTGCATATCAAAGATCCCTTGCTACTAATGGATACATGTAGCAGGTTTGCTTTTTAAAACTATATGTGAAAATTACCAAAATGTTTCGGATCCAATAGCCGATGATTAATGTGCTCTAATGGTGTCGTTAAAGAAAACAAAGAAACACATTTTTTAAAAGCTAACTTATGTGTCACAGAGTAATCGATTTTAGGTTAACTTACACGTCAAAGATCAATCAATATTTATCAGGGGTTTTTATTGGAGGGACGGGATTTATCTCAGTCGGTTCAATGCTCGCTTGAGATGCTTGCGTCGCAGGATCGAACCGCCTCTATTTATCCCTTCAACTGATTGTTTTTTCTCTCGTTCCGGCCAGTGCACCTCAACTGGTTAGAGGCCGTGGTATGTGCTTTCCTGTCTGTGGGAAAGTGCGTATAAACGATCCCTTTCTGCATCAGAAACAAATGTAGCGGATTTCCTCGGATGACTACGTGTCAGAATGACCAACTGTTGCCAATGATTAATTAAATAAATGTGCTCTAGTGGTGTTGTTAAACAAAACAAACTTGTTTCATTGGATGGTATGGCAGTGCCGACTAAAAAAGAAAGAAATGTTATATTTAACGACGCACTCAACATATTCTATTTACGGTTATATGGCGTCAGATATATGGTTAATGACCACATAGATTTTGAGAGGAAACCTGCTGTCGCCACTTCATGGGCTACTCTTTCCGATTAGCAGCAAGGGATCTTTTATTTGCGCTTCCCACAGTCAGGATAGCACAAACCATTGTCTTTGTTGAACCAGTTATGGATCACTGGTCGGTGCAAGTGGTTTACACCTACCCATTGAGCCTTGCGGTGCACTCACTCAGAGTTTGGAGTCCGTATCTGCCTCGACTGGGATCCGAACCCAGTACCTACCAGCCTGTAGACCGATGGCCTAACCACGACGCCACCGAGGTCGGTGTGTGCTATTAAAAATACCGGATGATGTTATCAGCAAAGGGCGTGCAAGACGATACAATCTGGCATATTATCTAATACGTAGACATAAGCGTACGAGACGGGGTTGCAGTCGTGGAGAAAATTCTCAAATTCGGGCAAAAAAGATCGAAACATTCGGGCAAAATGAGCTGGCGTTATTACTTTTCACTATGTATTTCCATAATTCTACCCACAATATTAATTGTAATCCATGTAAAAATGCGTAGCGATTCATTTGCAACCCTATATAGCTGTTTGGTAGTAATGTTAATATGAATAATAAATGTTGTAATCCAGATTCGGGCACTTTTGTTAAATTCGGGCAAAACCCAGCCTGCCCTCCTTACAGAAATAGGAGCCCGTACGCCTATGTACGTAGACGAATGAACAAACTGTTTCTCAGTGATCCAAAGTTTCCGCATTAGTGAGTCGTAGGATGAATCTTTATCCGTGGAACGTATTTCCTGTTCCAACCAGCGCCCCACAACTACTATCACCGTAGTAAACACAATGCTTTCGGTAAAAGCAAACGTCTACATCTCGACTCTTGTAATCTCGCGGGCACAGGATATTTCGATGCCGAGGAATTATCACATGGCACACTTTTATCTCGAACCATCGTTATTTCAAGCCATTTCACCCCGTCCCCATATAACCGTAAATAAAATGTGTTGAGTGCGTCGTTAAATAAAACATTTCTTTCTTTTCTTTCACTCCGTCCCTTCAATATCAAAATAACGATGTTTGACTGTATGTAATAGCAGAAATAGTAATGTTAGCTCTGGTTATTACAAATCAGGGCAGTGTTTTTAAAATTACAATTCAAGTCAGCTAGTGTATTACAATTCAGGGGTGTCGTTACACAAAACAAACTTTAAACACACTTTTTATAATTCAGGACAATTTATATTACAGTTTTAGTCAGGTATTATAATTCAGGGAAGTTTTATTACCATTTAGGCCAGGTATTACAATTCAGGACAGATATTACAGTTCAGAGCAGTTTTTATTACAATTCAAGTCAGGTATTACAATTCAAGGCAGGTTTTTTAAATTACAATTCAGGGCAGTTTTATTACAATTCAGGACAGTTTTTATTACAATTCAGGGCAGTTTTATTACAATTCAGGTCAGATGTTAAAATTCAGGACATTTATTTATTGAATCACGTGTATGGTGTTGCAACCTTTGTGGCTGTGGACTATTTTTTTCCACATTGTATTGCTGTTTTGTTATTTTGTTTTCTTGGTGGGGTTTTCCCCTCCGTAGACGTTTTCTTAATTGCAGGTTTATTAACATTAAAGGGACACGCCCTAGTTGTTAACCATTACGCCGTTGTTTTTCGTTATTAAACCCATTTTCTCACAAATAAAATTGCAATTTACTTACATTTTATTATTTAGAATTTACATTTCCATTCACCTGAAGTGTTTTTTTGGTAATCCTGGTAATCCCGATGTTTGTAATACCACAAAATGCATTTTTCGTATTTATTAAAAAATGCGTCTGAGAAAAAACCGTTGAGCAGACAAGGTCTAATCTATTGTTAGAGGGGATCTTCCCGTTTCAACGTCACAGACGTTGGCATACCACGTTACTGTTATCATTTTGGTTAGGTTTGTTTTTTCGTGCACGGTTCGCGCAATAAACATCCGATTTGTTGTCGTTTGCTTGTCGTTCATTTGTGAGGTTTTTCTTCACAGTTCGTGAACATTTTCATTAACAATAAAGTTCAGACAAGTAAGTATCTCAATACAAAACGTTACAAACCCTTAAAACCAATAAGTTTGCTAAGTCTTACGATATCTGGAGTGGGGATACAACCTTGGGGGGTGGGGGTGGGGGGCACAAGCTATATTGTTACCTTTATTTAAATAGAGTAGGACAAAAAAAACCTTACATTTTCGTCCTGGGGAGGGGAAGTGCCTCCCCACCTCTGATTCCTACAGACTGTACTACTACTACTACCAATACTACTACCAATACTACTACTACTACTACTACTACTACTACTACTACAAACAATAATAAACGGTGCACCTAATTGCTAATAACAATAGGTTAGCCACTAGTACCCGGTGACGAATAGCAAATGTAGGCTAATTGCGGTTTATATATAAAATTTATTATTTCAAACACTTTAGTATAGTCAACATGGTCAGTGACGGACTATCATTGTCGTCTTATTCCGATTCAAGTATCATGATTGCTGCAGCAGCCACTTCATCAACAGAAGCACACATGTTGGTAAAGTAACTTCCTGTTCCAAACTCATTCCTTTCGCTGTCCAGGACAGAACAGTTGGAACATGCCCAAGAAAGGTGAAAGGAACGCACCCCAAGTCTGTGTGCACTCTAGGAAATTTGTCGTGACATAGGCATTTCTGTACTTCGAGCGACATCTACCGGTGACATCAGAATACTACTTTCAAAATTATTTCAAGTAATTGGGTCACGGGGATTCCCATGGTATTTATCGATATAAAACCTGTTTTTTCACTCTATTTTATAAAAACGCGATCTAAGTGTGTTACAGTTTTGTAGATTAACCAAAATTAGAATTAATTTTCGCGGGCTGAAACTAGGGCGTGCGACTTTAATGAGTTTTAAAAAGTATGTCTCGAATCAATATTTAAAGCTTCTCCATAGCATAGCGTTATTATTTGGGTGTTTAATTAATAAATAATATGATAGAGGTTTTCTGGATTGTTGTATCTTTCAGATGTTTATTTATTTTTACTCAGTTTATTAATATATTTATTTTGACGGGTAATTAACTTTGCATACAACACACACATACACACAAACACGCGCCTACGCACAAAAATATTATAACCCACACAGGACAGCAATCGGTGGCAGCATGTTATCGCGGTAGTACTGACTAGTGACCCTCCCTTGAACAATATGGAGTGGTGTTATGTCAGTCATAGTAATGCCTCCCCATCTCATAACTGAACCACCACCAAATCTGTCATGTTGGCCTGAGGTTGACGTTTGTTTGTCGTTCCGGAAAGCATTATAAAAACTTAAAGAAAATTATCTTCTTAACTGTTTAAGGAGTTTTAGACTATTAACTACTCAGTTGCCCCCTCCCCCCCCCCCCAAACAAAAAATCGTAGCTACGGCCCTGAGTATCCTGGTGTAACTGCAGCGATTTGAGTCGCTATTTGAACTGATTTCGTAGAACCTGGGTTCTGAGGTATTGACCATGGACTCAAATGGTTGACCGACGATCATCAACAGTTTGGGTCTGCTTGCATCTGTCCCATAGTCTGCAGATCACAGACAGCGAAACATTGAACATATTGGCTACATCATGCTGAATTCTACCAGTTCGAAGCCTGCCAATAGTCCTAAGGCGTTCTTCACGCCGTAGACGCCACATGACTAATTCAAAGACAAAAAATGAATAACATCGAACAAACAAAGGTCAGTTGATCATGAGATTTCAGAACAATTAGTAATAACTCAAAACAGATTTGTGTCAAAATCGCGAATGACTCTATGCTACAAACTTGTGAAAAGTATTGCATTATTTATGGCTGCCAGTATTACAGATGATAGGCTGAAATGTGTTGAAGTTTGGACATGCTGTTTTCGCACGTACTTTGTTCTGGATGGACTGATAAGTTTCGGCCAATGGGAGGCCGCTCTAATGTAGTGAGGGAATATAAATATAGCGAGCGACGGGTGGTCGGTATTCAAAAATTCAATAACACCATCACCCCCCGCCTCTCCCCCTCCCCCACCTTTCCTATCCTGGACGGAGGAGCCGGCAGAGGCCGGCTCTTGTGCCCAGGACAGGCGTGCGCTACAACAGCTTGCTCTGAATGTGCACGTAAAACCCTATGACCTGACCTGACCTGACCTGACCTGGTAGTCGGTGTCTTCCACTGGGAACAGGTAATTAGGTAATATATGTCGGGTAATTGTTGGATAGGTGTTAAATTTATTGAGGTTGGGGTGGTTATTTCTTAGTGTAGGATTTGTGTATTGTATTACTTATTTGACATTTAACACTGTGAATGTATAAGTCACTGAGCACTACTGTGGAATTTAGGTTTAGTAAATATTAATATCTCAGTTGTTGTTTGTGTTTTTATTTCTGTTGCTATATATTAAGATTTAGTTTAATTACGGCAACCTGATGTATAAATACGAATCTGCGTGGCTGAACGCTCCTGAGGGAGCCTCTATCCCCTATCCACATTCAATTGTTTAAAGTTGATGGGGAATTGACGCTCGTTCTTGGTCGTTCCGTGCTCATTGATGTTATTGTAGGTCTTGACGGTTACTTCAATACCCATATGTACGGTGCTACTGCGTGCTGCACGCGCACATTTCTGGCCGTGTTTGGGCGTTAGGTTGTTCAGCCGTGAACGTTCTTTCCTAGGCAGTCACTTTTGAAATCTCTGGTCTCCGTTCCAATCATTGGTAATGACATTTGCATTTTAAATTCCCCTACTTTTTTATGAACAGTATGAGTATATTAGCATATTAAATCACGGGGTATGGTTATAAAACTGAACAGCACAGCTGTTTCATTGTAGTTATGGATTGTTATTAAAATATCTCAAGTCAGAATGGCTGTATTTCGCGATGTACCACGTCTGAAATCGGTGTGCGATGGTAAGTTTATTTTCTATGTATTCAATCTAGTATGCTTTTTCTGGCCTGTAGGAAAAAGAGTTTGTTTTGTTTAAAGACACCACTAAAGCACATTGATTTACTAATCATCGGTTATTGGATGTCAAACATATGGTCATTTTGACACAGTCGTAAAGAGGAAACCCGCTACATTTTTACACATTGCAGGTGCAATATGTGACGGCTTGTATAGCTTGTGATTGTTGTACAACACGTGCAGTGACTGGCCAATCGTCTTTCAGATTAGCCATCACAGGGTTGTATATCTTGAGATGACCATCTGTGGTTCAAGGTCGTCCACCTCGGAGCGAACTAAGTGTAAGAGAAGTGAGTATAGTAGTAGTTTTCTCGTTAGTTGTGGGTTGATATTAGGATATTATTATTTTAAGAGACGGCATATTCGCGTGTAATTGTTAGCTATATGTTTATTTTCTGAATAATAATATTGCATATCAATTTGTTTTTGTGTTATTTGTTTTGTATAATTACCATATTTGTTTCAAAATGTCGGGTACAAAAAGCTGTCGCTGTTCAAGTGTACAATCTTCTGGAGATTTAGATGTACTGAACCGAATCTCCACTTTGGTCCGCTACAGTCACGGCACTCCCCTCCTCCCAATAGAAGACGAAAATGTACTTTTTTTTTTTATCCTACATTATATAAACGATTAAAATCTTGCTTGTCCTTAATAGATTTGCCCCCTCTCTCCCCCCCCCCCCCCATACTCCACTCACTCACACTAAAGCTTGTGTCTCTACTTCCAATAATGTTCCTACGGGCTTGCATTAACGTATTAGTTTAAAATATTCAACGTGAAAGATTTTTCGTTCATAATTGTGAGAAATAATTCGACATTTGCTTGTTTAAAACAAAATGTATGTTAATATACAGGATCACAGAATAGGACCCCTATCCGGGTTTAACGTCTAACTGGGGCGAAACGTAGCTCAGTGGTACAGCGCTCACTTGATGCGCGGTCAGTCGGGGATCGATCCTCGTTGGTGGGCCCATTGGGCTATTTCTCATTCCAGCCAGTGCCCCACGACTAATATGTGCCATCCTGTTTGTGGGATAGTGCATATAAAAGACCCCTTGCTATTAATGAAAAAATGTAGCGGATTTCTTATCTGACTCATTAGAACTACGAAATGTTTGACATCCAATAGCCAATGATTAATAAATCATGTGCTCTAGTGGTGTAGTTAAAAAAACCCTTTACTTTAAATTATATCTGGCGTATCAAACTGAATTGTTGATAAACCAGCTATCTGGGTTTAAATGTATCCAGTCATTCATATGGGCCTTACCGTGTATGTGCTATCCTGTCTGTGGGTTGGTGTATATAAAAGATCACTTGCTGGTCATCGAAAAGAGTTGCCCATGAAGTGGCGACAGCGGGTTTGCTTTCTCAGCATCTGTTCGACGCCATATAACCGTAAAAAATGTGATGAGTGCGTCGTTAAATAAAACATTTCCTTCCTTCATATGGGCCTTAGGAAGGTGTTCGCTGTTGGTCCTTTTATGTTATTGATTTTTGAATTGGCAGAATCTTATTATCATTTCATTAATTTTGGCGAAGAATCTACTATGGGATTCGGGTGGAGAGTGGGGGGGGGGGGGGGGGCTGTGCGAAAACTAAAATGTATGTATATCAAGAAATAATTTTGTGACACTAATCCCCGTCCCCACCCACACTAGCGACTGTCCACCTCCATCAGATAGTGTCCCCCCCCCCTCCATCCAATATATCATTCCTACGGGCCATTAAAGGCCGTGGTATGTGTTATCCTGTCTGAAGCATTAGCAGTAGATATGTCAAACTAGACTTGCACAAAATGTGAGGACCTTTTCACAAATCATTTCATTGAACCAAAATACTTTGACACGGCCTTATAGCTTTATAATTTTAAGTGGCCCGTTACATGACCATCCCCGCCCCGGTTCCCATTGGCCTGCATTTGGTCTTCCCGTGTTTAATTTAAAATTGTTGTATCGACGTTTAAAATCCGCTGTACATCTTGTTACCTTTTTTTGACACACAATGACCTATATATATTTTCTGGTATAATCATTCATATATGTCCTCCAGTGTAAAAACATAATAGTATATTCTATAGTACTACTACTAAAAAAAAGTCGGGGGGGGGGGGGGATAGGGGTCCTGTGACACCCCCTCCCCTGCCCGTTTAAAGGACCCTTTTTAATTACTTTTTTGTTTCTTTAAATTCATCACCCACAATAATTAATACTAATAATAGGGTTGGGTAAATCTGATCGAAGTTTTGTGCATAGCATTTTCTATGGCCATTTTCGATGCTGAATCAGAATCTGTTGGAATGTTTTACCTTCGATGACCTTTGACCCCCGGAACCTTAATTTATTTAAAATGGCCGCCAAAAATGGCTGTGTTTTGCAATTTTCCCTACTTAATAAGACTAATATGGCATGTTACATATCATTATATATATTTTTCAGGTCAAGGAATACGAAAATTACACTTTGAACTAAAATATTCATTCTGATCATGATCGTTTTTCTCGGGGTTTTTCATTCCAGATCTGGATGTTCGGCTAAACTTACCATCTGTTTGCTAAACATGATTGAAATGTTGTAGTTCTAGTATCTCATAGTTAAGAAATATGACTGATGAACTAGTGTCAAGTGTTTCCAAAACGAGGAGCAGTTCTCAGAAACAACTTTTTGGTGAAATATACAAAGAAGTGCCCGAATATGAACTGAAGTCAAAGCTTCCCCCTGGAATATTCTTACTAGGACGGATGATGTATCTATGTAGGACTGTAGAGAGGAGTCAACATCAAATTAGTAGAAATGAAGCAAGCAATGTGGTAGCCCTAGAAGTCTGCGATGATTGGATATCTAAGAATGTATATCCAAAAAGTGCACGTACTGTGGCAAAACAAATAAAATCAGACTATGATACTTTCCTAACAATGGCTAAATATGAGAGAAATAGTAAACCGAAAAATGATTTGTGGTGCAAGAAGGCAAAATCCTTTAATGACTCTATGACAATGTGGGCCTATGACATTAGATCAAAAGCAAAAGAGCAGCAGAAAAATATGGAAGATCAATATGGTGTGAGAATGACGCAGGAGGATGAGAACTTTTACATAGATAATTGTCACGGGGATTATGTAGCAATCTGTACCAATACTGTACCTGGGTCTTGGCGGAAGAAGAGAAAACGAGCAGAAACAAGGAGGTCTTCAGCGGAGAAAAAAGAAAAGGAGGTTGAGAAAGAGAGAATGGGAAGTGTGACAATAGCAATGCATATTGACGAAGATGAAGCAATGGAGGAACCTGTCCCAGAGTCAACAGTAACTGATTCAACATATGAACCTCCCCTCCTAACTACTGGTAAACTCCAGTTCGATACTCCAACACCATCAAGGCGATCCACTAGGGGTTCGAGTAGAGATGACGACATGCATGAAGACCAACATCTAGTCTTCCCAAGAGTGAATATCAGAACCACCCGTAAAACTATCAATGAGAAATTAATGATATGTGTTGTGTAGTGTCTCTCCGAATTCAAAGTAAGTCAAAATGATGTAGCAGGCATCATGATACGGACAGCCAATATGGTATTTGATAAAAACTGGCGATTGCCATCAGAAACAGAAGCGTTTGACAACCGTGAGGAGAGTAGTAATGATGAAGGAGATACTGTTGACTCGCAGCCTTTGAAGAAAAGACGGCGGAGAAGCTGCAGAGACTTGAGCAATGTATTCCCTAGCCATAGGTGTATAGGGATGTATTTAGAAGATGCAATTTACCTTAACTTGAAAGCTAAGAATGAATTAGAAAGAAAGCTTTGCACAGAAATTAAAAATCTAGAGGAAAATGAAAACAGCAAAATAGATGAAATTGAGGCAAAAAAGAATGAATTAGTAGAATTACGAAAAGAAAAAATGAAAGGTAATTATATTAGATCAAAGGCAAGATGAAAAACCATCAAAATATTTTTGCCACTTATAATCTAGAAACTATTACAGTAAACTAATACCAAAAGTACGATTAGATAATGGAGAAGAAATTAATGAACAGGAAGAAATTTTAAAGGAAACCAAACGCTTCTATCAAAAACTTTACTCTGCACCCTCTGGGCAAAATGATAATGATGTGATGGGAAAAAATACGTAATTTAAAATTCAATAAATTAAGTGATGACGACGCAAACAAATTAGAAGGCGAAATACAATATTCGGAAGTATTAACATATTTAAAAGGTATGAAAAATGAAAAAAGCCCAGGTTCGGATGGCTTTTCGACGGAATTCTTTAAATTTTTCTGGATAGATCTGGGTCATTTCATAGTTCGATCTATTAACTATAGTTATTCTGTTAAAGAGATGTCTAACGTCCAAAAGTTAGGTATAATTACATGTATCCCAAAAGCAAATAAACCAAAAGAATATCTTAAAAATTGGAGACCCTTAACATTATTAAACTGTATTTACAAAATGGCATTAGGTTGTATCGCTAACAGAATAAAACAGATATTAGATTTAATAATAGATAAAGACCAAACTGGTTTCATAAAAGGAAGATACATTGGAGAAAATATAAGACTAATATATGATATTATGCAGCATACCGAAACGCACAACATTCCCGGCCTACTGTTATTAATAGACTTTGAAAAAGCTTTTGATTCTATATCATGGCCATTCGTAGACCAAGTACTTGATATTTTTAATTTTAAACCATCTGTTAAAAACTGGATTAAACCGTTTTATAATAAGTCCTTTTCTAGGGTAATACAAAATGGATTCTTATCCGAACCAATTCTGTTAGAAAGGGGCTGCAGGCAGGGCGACCCGTTGTTGCCATATATCTTCATAATATGTGCTGAAATCCTTGCAATTATTATTAGAAATAATCCAACTATTAAAGGCATAAATATAGATGGTGAAGAATATCTAATATCGCAATACGCAGATGATACAAGTTTTATTTTAGATGGATCCCTCGAGTCCCTGTACAGTACACTTACGGTATTAGATTATTATGAACATATTTCAGGTCAAAAAATAAACTACTCTAAGTCAAAAGCTATCTGGATAGGCAGTAAAATGTTTTCTAAAGATGTTTATCACCATACACGATGGAAGTTAGAATGGGGCTCTACTCAATTCAGTTTACTTGGTATCAACTTTCCTGTCAACTTGGAAAATATTAATGAACTTAATTTTAACCCTAAGCTACTAGAAATTAAAAATTCATTGAAAAGATGGTCTATAAGAAAATTAACAGTCTTAGGTAGAATAACAGTTCTTAAAACATTAATAATACCAATTATTACACATCTTCTAATATCATTACCGAACCCAAGAGAAATGTTCTTAAAAACTCTAAACACACTATTTTTTAAATTTATTTGGCAGAATAAACCTGAAAAGTTAAAACGTGATCTAATAACTCAAGACTATAAAGTAGGAGGACTCAAAATGTTAAATGTAAGTAACTTCATGATCGCTTTAAAAAGTTCGTGGATACGAAGATTGTTTGTAAGTAATTCAAAGTGGGTTTATCTCTTTAAGTCTGTTACAAACGTATCAACAAATGAATTAATAATACATGGAGATTATTTCATTACGGGAAAAGCCACCCAAATTCTAAATAAGTTTTGGAGAGATACATTACTTTGTTGGGTAAAGATAGAAAATAAACATAATCCTGAAAGTGTAAACGATATTTTATGTACGAACATCTGGCATAATAGTGAAATACTTATAGATCGAAAACCATTTATATATAAACATTATGCCAGCAAAGGCATTATTTTCATAAGTGACCTATTCGATGAACAAGGTGATATTTTGTCTTATGGTAAATTTATAAATATATATCATACAACAACAAATTTCTTGTACTATGTTTCTTGTACAGATTATTTCAAAGAATTTTAGCTACTAATACATTTTTACATATGATTCGCTACGCCGATTCGAATATGTGCAATTTATGTAGTAATTATCCTGAAACCATATTACATTTATTTGTAGAGTGTAATGAGACCAAAAACTTATGGGATTCGGTACAAGCCTGGATATTAACTACGACTGGGAATATAATTACTTTTAATAAAAATAATATCATGTTTGGTTTCATAAATAATGAAAAAGATAACTTTCTTAATTGGCTAATTATTAATATAAAATACTATATTTACTGTACAAAAATACAGAAAAAATGCTTAGAAATCACTGCCATTAAAAACATATTGCATAAAAAATTTGAAATAGAAATATATATTCTATTTAAAAAATGCAATTATGAAAAATTTATTAAAGAATGGTCCCCATGGCTCAACCTCTTTAATGAGTGAGTGATAGTAATATAGATATAATTAATATTAAGAAAATATAAGGTATACATGTAGCAATAAATATTGTGACTGATTTAGTGCGTGGCCTGTTTGGAGATCGCAGAGTTTCATGTCTTATTTAATTCAAAACAACTTCTTTCCTTCTTCTTATGCCATCTATATCTGTCTTGTATTTTTCTTCTTCTTCTTCTTCTTCTTCTTCTTCTTCTACTTCTTCTTCTTCTAAATCCTTTTCTGATTCTCATCCTTCTTATTCGATATTTTCTCTGTTCCCGTTTAAATCTCGGATCATAACAATAGTTATATTATAGATCACTGTCCATGTTCATCTGTATGCATGAATTGAACTTCACCCTGAATCAGTTTCTATTAGTTTTTGTTATTTTTAACACAGTTTGTTGCTGCTTAGATCATGGATACAAATGTAAAGCAGTGAGTCGGGGCTCCCAAACCCGACACTGCTATATGATCTGGGACAATAAATATGTATTTAAAAAAAAAAAAAAAAAAAAAAAAAAAGTTACCTTAACTTGAAACTTGTAGATGAACATTTGCTAAATAAAGGGGAGAAGGTTGTTGCTGTAGGTTTGGATGATACGACTAAGGCTGGTGGTCACAAACTTTATGACGTGAAAGCTGATCACATCACTGTCATGGGTCAAGGAGAGCGAACATTTTTGACAACTGGCTATACAGAGAATGTTAGTCATTCAGGTCAGGATGGGGCCAAGGCGTACGATTTTAAACTGAAGGTAGTACTATACCAAATAACTTCCGGCTGGGTCAAAGTTCGAGGTGCACCCAACTTTTGATAGAGAAGTGAACACCACAAGTCCTGTGATTGGTTATAAATGTGAGTGTGTTGGTTGTAAAAAATAATAGTTTCATCTGGGTAAAATAAATGTGCAATTTTATTTCATCTAGTACCAATGTGTCAAGTAGCCTTGTGCTTGAAACATGTATGGGGTACCTGTGAAAAAAAAAGTACTCAAATTTTGTGCGAAACTAGGGTAGTCATAGACGCTACCCGTTATCTCAGAAACGAGCAGCTTGACCCCCATTTTTTTCTGATTCACTTTAAGTGTAAGGGGTGGTAGTATTTATATCCGTGGCGTTTATGTCGGTTGATACGTTGCAGGTAGGAGTTTTAGCCGTATATGTTACTATTGTCGTCTATGGGATTTGATTTGGTAGTATACACCCTGAAGTGTTTGGCACTGCTCGCCGACTCAACCTTAGATGAAATCAAATCGGCAATAGATTTCTGGATTACAGACAGGGCTGCTGATTGTAAAATTCTGCTTGATAATTTGAGTGTAGCGTCAGAGAAAATCCTAAAATGCTCAGCACATTTGGTGCTAGCAACTGATCATGGATGTGATAAGGTTTTCCGAAATGTAGAGCAGAAGATTTGGAGTGCAGAACCTTCTTAAACTATCTGCTGGAGAAAGGGCATTTTGCTCTCCCGGATGTAGCATCCATACCTTAGGCGAAATAGCAATAGCAAAACTTCTGAATCCAAGCCATGCTGCTCACTCTGTATCACTATATTCCCAATACATGGAGGGGATGGAACAGAACGGTATCGAACATTGTGGATTCAAAGGGTTCACTGCAAATAGGTTTGGAAGAATAGCTGAGATTGCTAAACAGTTTCTCCAAATGAGAACATCCATCCTGGAATTCTTTGATGCTGTGGTGGACATTCATTCAAATAAACTTGTTCTTGCTGTATCCACGTATATTCAAAGCGATTGGTTCATATTATGCTGCGAGGTTTATGAACTAGTCGGAGAAACTATCATATTCCCATTGATGAAACTATTGGGCATTGATGAGAAAGACAAACAGGGCTTCAATGCACAGAGAAACTGGGAAGGGGTGAAAGACTTCTTTGCCAAAAAATTGCCCGACATGGAAGCAATCCGTGACAATTCGAGAACTGGGAATGGGAAAGAACGCTTGTTAGCAGCTGTGATCGATGAAGTCCTCGATTCTTTGCGTCGCCAGCTCTCGGAAATGAAATTCTTTTCAGAAATACCAGGAGTACCGATGACAGCAGGGATGGAAGATTTGCCCCTACCCAATTTGTTGAAAATGGAACTAGCTCCTGTCACAAATCTAGGTTCTGAAACAGAATTTGCACGGCTTGATAATCGGCTAAAGGTCATTGGTGGAATGGAATCAGTCATGTCGATGTCCAGAAACAATATAATTACCACGAACAGTCTTTTAGTCGATTCAACATTCATAGAGATGACACGTGAAGAAAAAATGGAACAGTTGAAATGGGCTCGTAATTCGGAACAGACTCTTGCTGTGAGAAAGTTGGAGTAAGATTTCCTTTCGACAGTGAGGGTATCAAAAGGACTTGTCCTAAGAAAAAAGGAAGATTTGAAGCAAAAGAAAAATACTAGGCTCTTGAATATTATAGGAACTTGTAAGTTGCACAAAGGGCCTTTGACCCCAGACAGTCTCGATTTGTTGGATAATCTATCGCAGAAAGAACTTTTAGCCGAAGTTGCATATTTGCGGTTGACCATAGCCCCAGACATACGTCAGCAAAGGCGTGTGAAGGATGCTGCTGGTAGATTCCGAACTCAGAAATTCAGTGTGACTGAGCTACAGAACTCAATAAAGAATGCTATTAAACCCAGTGAAAGTGTGCATCATAACATTAATGAACTTTTGTTGGAAGCACTAGTGTGATTCTGTGATGTACAGCTGAGAATGGAACATTTTCAGGTTTTAATTAGCGAAATGTTAAAGACTGTTTTAGTGAAATGTTACATACTCTTGTCACTGAGCCTCTGATCGCACTAAAAGTGTGATTTTCAAATTCCTTGACCTGAAAAACATCTACAATGATATATTACATACTACATTAATCTCAATAGGTGAGAAAACGGCCAAAACGCCCATTTTGGGCCGCCATTTTGAATAAATTAAGGTTCTGGGCGTCAAATGTCATCGGAATTTTAAAATTCCAATTGATTTGTAATCAGCACCCAAAATGGCCATTAAAAATGCTATGCGCACATTCTTAACCAAAAAAAGTTCATTATTTACCCAACCCTACTAATAATTATACAATATTGATCAATAATAATCAATATTAATAAATAATAATTATTATTAACACTAAATTGCAATAAAACGCTTCTCTATGCATTTTTCTCTCGATCCAGCCAGTGCATCACGACTGGTATATCAAAGACCATGGCATGTGCTATCCTGTCTGTGGGATGGTACATAAAAAATCCCTTGCTACTAATGGCAAAATGTAGCGGGTTTCCTCTGTAAGTCTAAATGTCAAAATTACCAAATGTTTGACATTCAGTAGCCGATGATTAATAATTCAATGTCCTCTAGCAGTGTCGTTAAACAAAACAATTTTTTAACAGCATTTTCATTTAAAAAATATTCGGAGAACATGCACCCTCCTGAAAAGCTCTAGTTGCAGTCCTGAAAAATGATGGCACACTTACGTTTTGTCCGTTTGCACTGTTATCATTGGAAGAGGTTAAAACAACACCCACATCACTGTGCACATTTAAACAGGCACAGTACAGACTGATAGTGTCATATTTAGCTACATCGTCAACTCTGTGCGAATACCGCGAACCAGATGGGTGTACTGTTAACTAGTAAATACAGCTTTAGTCCTGTTCCTCCAAATCAACCACCACTGCCGACAATGTTAAACTTGATATGATAATATTTATAAAGTTTGTTTTGTTTAACGACACCATTAGAGCACATTTATTTATTAATCATCGGCTATTAGAATATTTGGTAATTCAGACATATATTCTTAGAGGAAACCCACTATATTTGCACCATCCCACAGACATGATAGCACATATCACGGAATTTGATATACCAGTCGTGATACATTGGCTGGACTGGGAAATAGCCCAATGGAGATATGATATAAGCCGTGTATCAGCACACACAAACATTATATGCAGGTTTGTGAGCGTATCTGTGCGTGTGCGTGCGTGCGTGTTTGTCTGTGTGTGTGTGTGTGTGTGTGTGTGTTAGCTCAGTCAGTACAGCGCTAGTGGTATCCTTAAGCAAAACAAACTTAACTTAAAGCCGCACACCCTAGTTCCATCCAGCGAAAATAAATTATAATTTGGTTAATCTACAAACCTGTAACACACTTAGATCACGTTTTTATCAAATGGAGTGAAAAAGCAGGTTTTATATCAATAAATACCATGGGAATCCCCATGTCCCAATTGCTTGAAATAATTTTGAAAGTTAGTATTCTGATGTCACCGGTAGAAGCACAACAATGCCCACGTCTCGACAAATTTCACAGACTTGGGGTGCGTTCGTTTCACCTCTCCTGGACATGTTCCAACTGTTCTGTCCTGGTTGTATCCCCTCTCCAGATATCGTAAGACTTAGCAAAAGTATTGGTTTTAAGGGTTTGTAACGTTTTGTATTGAGACACTTACTTGTCTGAACTTTATTGTTACTGAAAATGTTCACGAACTGTGAAGAAAAATCTCACAAATGAACAACAACAAATCGGATGTTGATTGCGCGAACCGTGCACGAGAAAACAAACCGAACCAAAATGATAACGGTCACGTGATATACCAACGTCTGTGACATTAAAAATAGATTGGACCTCGCTTGCTTAACAGTTTTTTCTCGACAACACGTTTTGTGAAAAAATGCAAAAAATGCATTTCGTGGTTTTACAAACATCAGGATTACCAAAAAGCACTTCAGGTGAATGGAAATGTGTATTCTAAATAATAAAATGTAAGTAAAGTGCAATTTATTTGTGAAAAATGGGTTTTAATAGTGAAAAACAACGCCGTAATGGTTAACAAATAAACGTAACTAGGGTGTGTCCCTTTAATATGCATAGTTTTGCACAAGAAAATGGAATGACATGGTATTTGAAAAGGTCTTCTAGCAACATTCGTTTTTATAGACAAATCACTTCCATTTCTTTCACCATAGTGTGACTCCCAATAGCCGATGTATTTCTCTAGCTGGGGTGTCGTTAAACATTCATTCATTCATTCACTTCCAGTTGGCTTGTATCATGCACATAGCAGGTTTCACTATCTATTGTAAGTATACTGTATAACATATATGCATACAAAATAAAAATGCATTAACTTATTGGGATTAGAAAATAGTATTTGCACGGATAAACTGTCCTATATTACAACGAATCAGAGCTTCAGTTTAGATTTGTATAACATGAGTTCTAAGTCTTCTTTCTTCTTGTTTTGTCTTCCTTTTTTCTCTTCGTTTTTTTTTTTTTTTTTTTAATTTTAATTTTTATCATTATTATTATTATTATTATTATTATCATCTATGCCACGAACTACATGCTATTGATATTACTCTCGCCCCCTCCCGCAACACTTTCTAGATCTGCTCCTAATGTCCGACCGTATTATTGAAATCTTTGCGGGAAGAAAATTTGATTTCCTCAGTGTCAGCAAAAGTCACCGTTTTGTAGTCTTACATGAAACATTTATGAGTAGGCCTATCTATCTAATCTTCAACCGGGCACATTTTACATCAGCTATTACAGATCGCAGAGCTTGTGCAAACACAAAGCCAGCAAAATCGCTTTATTTGTGTGGGCCTTAAACAATGGAACTGCACGAATGCGGTCACGTGATTGATTTATGCAGGAATCGATACCGCTTCAAAACCGCCATTCCCTATCGATCCGAATGTTTGAGAAATAGACATGTTTCGTGCGACGTTTGCTTTGAACTTGAAAAAAATCATGTTTCTTGTGATATTTGCCTTCTATGTTGTACTTACTGCTAGCACATCACAGTAAGGTAAGTAGCTTTATTAATTCTACATCTTAACATCGTGTAGTTGCTTTGCAATCAGACAATCTAAAGATAATGCCTTGTGTCCAAGAGTAATATGCCATAGTTCCAAGCAGAATGTGAGTAGAGGCGAAATCACGGGTTTTATTTATAATGGCCGACGGGTATTTCAGAATCTTTAAAAATAAAATTAGACTGAAATTAATTAATTTTCTTATACATCCGTTGGCGAGAACACCACGCATTATTTTTGATAACACAGGGTTGTTAACACGCGTACCTTTTTCTAACAATTTGAAGACATACGACTGGCTGCTCCTAGGTGATGACCAGGGCCCAGTAACACAAAGCACAGCAGGGGTGGTAGTGTTTGTATGGTGTGTATGATTTACTTTAAGGGTCAGGTGTGGTAGTGTTTGTATCTGTATGGTGTGTATGATTGATTTCAAGGGTCAGGGGTGGTAGTGTTTGTATATATATGGTGCATATGATTTACGTTAAGGGTCAAGGGGTGGTAGTGTTTGTATCTGTATGGTGTGTATGATTTACTTCAAGGATCAGGGGGTGGTAGTGTTTATATCTGTATGGAGTGTATGATTTACTTTAAGGGTCAGGGGTGGTAGTGTTTATATCTGTATGGAGTGTATGATTTACTTTAAGGGTCAGGGGTTGTAGTGTTTGTATCTATATGGTGTGTATGATTTACTTTAAGGGTCAGAGGTTGTAGTGTTTGTATCTGTATGGTGTATATGATTTACTTTAAGGGTCAGGGGTTGTAGTGTTTATATCTATGTGGTGTGTATGATTACTTTAAGGGTCAGAGGTTGTAGTGTTTTTATCTATATGGTGAGTATGATTTACTTTAAGGGTCAGAGGTTGTAGTGTTTTTATCTATATGGTGTGTATGATTTACTTTAAGGGTCAGAGGTTGTAGTGTTTTTATCTATATGGTGTGTATGATTTACTTTAAGGGTCAGAGGTTGTAGTGTTTTTATCTATATGGTGTGGATGATTTACTTTAAGGGTCAGGGGTTGTAGTGTTTTTATCTGTATGGTGTATATGATTTACTTTAAGGGTCAGGGGTGGTAGTGCTTGTATCTATACTGACACACAATGAAAACGCAAAACAAATATTTTTCAATATTTTGTTGTGATTAATGAAAAAAATATTTATTGGACTTAAAATAACAAGTTATGAGAGGAAGATGGTGGATGATTACCATTCTGGAGAGCAAAGTGTAGTCTCGCAGCACGATGTCGCAGTGTCATGATGTTACCGTTGTACGGGCGTCTGCATCGGAGTCCAGCCGTTCTGAGTCGACGGATGACCGTCATCGGATGGATAGGCCTTCCATGATGTCCTATCGTGTTGCTTGCTGTTATAGTCGCAGTTCTGAACCGGTCACGGAGGTGGTGTCGTCGAATCTGCCGATCTTGGCGTGGGGTCGTAACGGGACGTTGACCAGGTCGAGGTCGATCACGGACACTCCCAATCTGTTGATGACGTTCAGCAAGTCGTCCAATAGTTGATGGATGGACTCTGAAGGTCCTAGCAACTTGGCTTTGCGAAGTCCCCCCTTGAACCATGCCCAACGCTCGCTTCGTTTGTTCTTCTCCAAGTCGTGGCATTCTTAATGTGACGAGGAATATGACACCGTTACGTGACTTTTATGTGTCCACATACTGGCATTTCACGTGCATTGCATGCAGCATGATTGAGAATGTAGTGAACACATTTCACACCATTTTGTGTGTTTCTGCTATTGTATGTGTAACGAGAACAAAACCAGGATTAAAACCCAGACAAAAGTACCAATCAATGGCTTCCTCTCATAAATTGTTATTTTAAGTCCAATAAATATTTTTTTCATTAATCACAACAAAATATTGAAAAATATCTGTTTTGCGTTTTCATTGTGTGTCAGTATATATGGTATGTATGATTTACTTTAAGGGTCAGGGGTGGTAGTGTTTGTATCTATATGGTGTGTATGATTGACTTCAAGGGTCAGGGGTGGTAGTGTTTGTATCTGTATGGTGTGTATGATTTACTTCAAGGGTCAGGGGTGGTAGTGTTTGTATCTGTATGGTGTGTATGATTATCTTCAAGGGTCAGGGGTGGTAGTGTTTGTATCTATATGGTGTGTATGATTTACTTTAAGGGTCAGGGGTTGTAGTGTTTGTATCTATATAAGGGTCAGACGATATTTTCGACATTATTTTCTGAATGTCAATTATATTAGCTAGACCATAATGTCACGCATGGTATTGTTCCATTTTGACGAAAGTGGGTCTAAGCAACCCATAAATGAATTAACATCCACTGTCATTGACACTGTCGACTAGTTCTAATGGCGAAAACATGCTTACATTTCCACGTAAATTAGGGCGAAAGCGAAAGGTCTGCTAAGTGCCCATAACTTGCTTTTTCACAAAGCGCTTCATTTGCACGCTTTGCATGTGTAATCCATGTTCCCAGTGCTGAATTTCCGTATAATTGGCGCTTGCGTTCGTGTACGGTGCACACTCCAAATTCGACAATGGTACGACGTCAACTGACTATCGAAGATCGAGGAAGGGCTGTTGCTTGGCTTCAGGATGGCAATACGCAAAGAAATGTTGCTCTGAGACTTGGTGTCAGTCAGAGTGTCGTTGGCCGACTGTGGCAACGGTACCAAGCAACGAATTCTGTTCGAAATCGTCCACGTTCGGGAAGACCCCGAAGCACTACAAATGGAGAGGACCGCTACATCACCAACATGGCTCTACGTCAACGCACAACCACTGCACGCCGATTACGTGACAATCTGCGGACTGCGACTGGAACTCGAGTGTCTTATCAAACCATACGCAATCGTCTGAGAGCCAATAATCTACGCTGCCGTCACCAGGCTGTTCGACCACCACTCCTACCACGTCACAGAACGGCCAGACGTTACTGGTGCACACTTCATCTGCGGTGGCAACGTGTTCAGTGGGGTCGAGTGATGTTCACTGATGAGTCCAGGTTTAGTCTCCAGTTCAACGACGGTCGGGTTCGTGTCTACAGACGTCCCGGGGAGCGCTTCGCTGACGTTAACGTTAGACAACGTCGCCGGTTCGGTGGTGGCAGCGTCATGGTGTGGGCGGCATCTCTATCCACCACAGGAACCCCCTCTATGTGGTGGATGGCAGTCTGAATGGAATCCGCTATCTGAATGAGATTATCCGGCCGTTGGTTCTCCCAGGCCTTCAGCAGATTGGCGGCGGGGCAGTTCTGCAGGATGACAATGCCAGACCCCACCGCGCCAGGGTGGTAATGGACTTTCTCAGACAACAAGGTATCGCCAGGATGGATTGGCCAGCATATTCGCCTGACTTGGCCCCAATAGAGTCGCCTGGGACGAATTAGGCAGGAGAGTTCGGGATAACCATGCCCCTCCGGCCAACCTTCATGATCTGGGTCAACTTCTTATGGCAGAGTGGCAGGCCATTCCCCAAGAGTTCTTCAGACGTCTGATCAACAGCATGAGGCAACGATCTGTCGAGTGTATTCGCGCCAGGGGTGGATTCACACACTATTAAACGAATGTTCTAATGTGTAAAATCCATGTTTGACAACCATCAACTTTGACAGCATGTCATGTGACTTTCTTGTATACAGTGACGTTTATTTGTGTTTTTTTTGTAAATATGGAACAATAAATTAAATTTTTGGTGTAGTTTACATCATCAATCTAATACACTCTGAAACTTATTTGGTTATAAATTTTTGAGTAGTATATATGGTGTGTATGATTTTCTTTAAGGGTCAGGGGTGGTAGTGTTTGTATCTATATGGTGTATATGATTTACTTCAAGGGTCAGAGGTTGTAGTGTTTGTATCTATATGGTGTATATTATATACTTTAAGGGTCAGGGGTTGTAGTGTCTCATACACGCCAGCTATTTTATTCCACATGTTCTACATTTCATTTTTTTTAAATCTGTATCAGAGCGTTATTGCCAAGTTTGGTAAGTTCCATAACTATTTTTTCAATGTTGTTTCCAATATGTTTATTCAATATTAAGAAAACACTTGCCAAAATTTAATCAGTCCAGAATAAATGTTATTAAAAGTGAAAGAAAGAGAGAAGACAAATGAAAAGGCGAAAGAAAAGAAACCCACCCACACAAAACAGACAGTGGGACACCTGAGCACATTGTAGCGTTGAACCTATAATTAATTCAAAACTTGGTCTATACAGTGAGAGAACGAAAAGGAAAGGAACATTGGCAAAGTTTAAACTATGGCTGTTTGGTATGTAACACGGTTATACAGGGCATGGTGTTCTGATGGACACTAATAAACACCACGACGTCTAACAACACTGTTTTGTGTCATTCCAACTTTACGCATACCATTCGCTCGAAGATGTCCATTGTCTGAGAGGCGTGACATCACGTTGATGACAACCATATAACACCAAAAGTATTTTCTGGGCAATAAAGAAAAACATGTTTTATTTAATGACGCACTCAACACATTTTTATTTACGGTTATATGGCGTCGGACACATCGTTAAAAACCACACAGATATTGAGAGAGGAAATCCGCTGTCGCCACTTCATGGGCTACTCTTTTCGATTAGCAGCAAGGGATCTTTTATATGCACCATCCCACAGACAGGATGGTACATACCACGGCCTTTGATATACCAGCGTGGTGCACTGACTGGAACGAGAAATAGCCCAATGGACCCACCGACGAAGATTGATCCTAGACCGACCGCGCATCAAGCGAACACTTTACCACTGGGCTACGTCCCGCACTGGGCGATAAGAAAGAAAGAAAGAAATGTTTTATTTAACGACGCACTCAACACATTTTATTTACGGTTATATGGCGTCAGACATATGGTTAAGGACCACACAGAGAAAACCCGCTGTCGCCACTACATGGGCTACTCTTTCCGATTAGCAGCAAGGGATCTTTTATTTGCGCTTCCCACAGGCAGAATAGCACAAACCATGGCCTTTGTTGAACCAGTTATGGATCACTGGTCGGTGCAAGTGGTTTACACCTACCCATTGAGCCTTGCGGAGCACTCACTCAGGATTTGGAGTCGGTATCTGGATTAAAAATCCCATGCCTCGACTGGGATCCGAACCCAGTACCTACCAGCCTGTAGACCGATGGCCTACCATGGGTGATAAGAAGCCATACAATTGTTTTGCAGTCAAATGATAAGAACAATAACGTCAAACACGAGCACGTGACCAGAAATGCGCATACGGCAAGCTGTGCGCTTAAAGCGTGAATAGCACGTGCAGTTAGCACGTGCAGTTGGCAGAACACCTCTGGAATATCGAAGCGAATGGTCACGCAATCATTTTCAGAAATTTTCATGACCAAACTGTATACATTTATGGAAAAATATCCGCCCGGTCCCCCCTTCCCCTAACCCTAACCCTAACCCTAACCTTAACTCCAACCCTAACCCCAACCCTAGCCCTAGCCCTAACCCCAGCCATAACCCTAACCCTAACCCTAACCCTAACCCTAACCCTAACCCTCAACCCTAACTAAAAATAATAATGGAGGGGACCGGGCGGATATTATACCAGAAATGGAATTAATCGTTTAACAACACCTCAGCACAATTATATGCATAGACAAAGCATAACATATATCGACCCTTGATGTTCGGCAAGAGGACGTAGCACGGTGATAAAGCGCTCGCCTGATGCGCGGTCTGTCTAGGATTGATCCCTGTCTGTAAAACCATTGGGCTATTTTGCGTTCCAGCCAGTGCTCGACAACTGGTGTAACAGAGGTCGAGGTCGCGGTATGTACTATCTTGTCTGTGGGATGTTGCATATAACCGTAATTAACATGCGTTGATTACGTCATTAAGACAAGGGGGCGGGACGTAGCCCAGTGGTACAGCGTTCGCTCGCTGTGCGGTCGGTCTGGGATCGATCCCTGTCGGTGGGCCCAATTGGGCTATTTCTTGTTCCAGCCAGTGCACCACGACTGGTATATCAAAAGCCGTGTTATGTGTTATCCTGTCTGTGGGATGGTGCATATAAAAGATCCCTTGCCGCTAATCGAAAACAGTAGCCCATGAAGTGGCGACAGCTGGTTTTCTCTCATTATCTGTGTGGTCCTTAACCATATGTTTGACGCCATATAACCGTAAATAAAATGTGTTGAGTGCGTCGTTAAATATATATATATATTTTCTTTCTTTCATTAAGACATTGCTTCATTCCTTGATATTCGTGTCGTGGAGCACTGGTCGAGTCGGGATCCTACGACCCATGACAGCTCTCGGTAATTGAGCTACTTCTCGCCGATAAGTCGGTGCATTCGCTGTTGTTTTCCAGCCAGTGCACCACGACTGGTATATCAAAAGCCGTGGTATGTGTTATCCTGTCTGTGGAATGGTGCATATAAAAGATCCCTGTTGCTAATCGAAAAGAGTAGCCAATGAAGTGGCGACAGCGGGTTTCCTCTCTCAATATCTGTGTGGTCCTTAACCATATAACCGTAAATAAAATGTCGAGTGCGTCAGTAAATAAAACATTTCCTTTCTTCCTTCTTCGTTTTTTTTTTTTCCCACAACAGTTTTTAGATGGACTAATTCCAAATAGACATATCGTTTTTTTTAATATTCAACATCAATGAAGTGGAGAGAAAACTCTGTAACAGCCGATTGTTTAAATAAGGGACACTATAATGGTTGTGGATCTATATATTTTTTTAGAAAAAAAATCGGTTAATATTTTGTATCTATTTTCAGATGGACTAATTCCAGACACGCACAACTCATTGGTCTAACGAGGATTAGACTTTTAAAAATCCCGTTCAGTGGCTTACATAGCGAATTGGATTCAGCCGTTCTCTACATCAGCTACTTTGCTCACGTCAGGAATAGAAAGCATAGCACGGTGCGATCGACAGCAGATTCCATGATTTCCCTTGATATTAAGACCTGTTTGTTGTTGATTAATATACACTAATCCCGACTCGGGCAGCCACCGTCCTCATAATTATATAGCTCTTGGAGTACTTACCGTCTTCGTGGTTTTTGTATGGTTTTTATAATCGCCTTTGACCGTTAAAACCCATTCCTGATGAAATTTCTAGGACTTAAAGGTAACCACCAGTTGTTTCATGCTCTGGTTGTTTTCTACTTTGTGCTGTTCGTAGGCTTGTTGTTCACCTGGAACGTGTTTATCACTGGATCCGTGAAAAACGTGTACTCTAATGAGAATGGCCATGTGTTCATTCTCCACGCTGTCTCACCACCGGTCAGGGCGGTCACCCAGAAACAACCGACGAAGTTGTCTTTCCGTAAGCCAGTGTTCACGGGATGGGAGAACTGCTCGGTGAATCACAAGGTGTCATTTATGAGCAGACCGATGACGTTAGTCGCGGAACCCGTGTGTTCTTGGCTCAAGACAAAAAGCGTCAATGGTAACTTCACTGGATACGGAGAGAACTTTGCTCATTTAACTTCCGTCATTGTGAACCCAGAGAGGGCAAGTGGCAGAAGAGGTGGGGAGAACATAACAGCTGTGTGGAACCAGAAGGAACAAGATGAATATATCGAACTGAAGCCAGGATACTTCTCTGTCTACTGTCAAGGGTCGTTAGACTATGCATTTGGTGAAAAAAATCATTTGTTGCAATGGAAAGAAGCCACTCTATGCAAACCCACACGTAATATTAGCGGAATGGTGAAAATAAAAGGGTTGACTATCGCCGTTCAAAGATACGAGTACGTGAATCTGTATCACACAATGACAGACTACTACAACGCCTTCCTGATGATGCTTATCTTTAACAAGAGCCCGGATGACACTACGATTCTGTGGGTAGACTCGCATCCGTCTGGAGGTTTGGACCAGACGTGGAAGACCCTGTTTTCAAACACAATCAGAGCTGGGCATTTGAGAGGACCAACAGTCTTTGAGGACATGGTTTGGAGCATCATGGGATACGACAGTCCTCTTAATCAACACAACAGACCGTTCACGCCATATTTAGAACAATTTAGAGAGTTTTTCTTGACGCGTCACGGAGTGTCACCTGCTAAAACGCTGGATTGCGCTCACCTCAATGTGCTGTTCATCTGGCGCAGAGACTATATTGCGCACCCTAGAAACCCTTCCGGTCTGGTGAAGAGGAAGATTGAGAACGAGGCCGAACTGTTGGAGACCGTTCGGAAGGTCGTCCCAGGCCACAACGTGACGGGGGTTCAGTTGGACGCGTTGCCTATGAGGCAACAGCTAGAACTGGTGGCCAACACAGATATTTTTCTAGGGATGCACGGGGCTGGATTGGCCCACACCCTGTTCCTTCCTAAACACGGTGGACTCGTAGAATTTTACCCCACTTACTGGAGTCCGTCTAATCGACACTTCCGTGCAATGGCCATGTGGCGCGGGTTGCAGTATCAGACGTGGCAGAATCGTGACTCTAATAAAGAAATCAAATACTACACTTACATTCCACCACTGACTGTTCTCAGCATGTTCCTAGAGGTGAAAAATAATATATGTAATGATGGTATCAGGTAGCTTTGATTTACCATAGTCACAAAACCAGGGGCAGAACCAGAAGTTCAATTAACGGGAGTTGGTGGGGTGGGGTGGGGTGGGGTGGGGATGGGGTGGGGATGGGGTGGGTCTGCATTAACGGGAGTTGGGCTACCGGGCTTTGCGGTGGAGGGGTTCGGGACTCCATCCCTCTAACCTCTCCTGGATCCACCACTGTTACAGTAATAAATGATAGTCCATGTTTAAATTGTCATAGTCCATATGGTTGATCGGCCGGTCAATTGATTTTCTTACGTCTTGATTACGTTTCAATAATGTATTTGTTATTTTTGTTACATCGGCGCTTGTTATGCATTGTTAATGACTGTTATTTTCTGTCACATACTGAAAAAGATCGACATTTTGAAATACTAAAGTAAAGAGTAGACCCATTTGTGGAAAAAGAGACTTAACCTTTCTCTGCTCATATCTTTTTTAGAAGTTTGTGAACTTTATATGAACATTTTTAGTATTTTTGCTTTACATGGATGAAAAAAATAAATACATTTATATATATCTTCTTTTTACACATCTTTAATTGCTTTGGTGATATACATTTTCTATAGAAGACTATTATCAGAATAAATTACTAGTTCATGTCACTGACGGAGCCGGTCTAATCCCCCCCCCCCCCCCCCCCATCCCCCATCAAACTCTTTTGCCCAACCACATTTTCGTTCTCGTTTGCGAGGGACAGCCACCACCCCCTCCCCTCCGGTTCCAATATACTTGTCCTCGCGGCTAAAGTTTATTTATGTCCCAACCAGTTCCCGGCTACTTATATATAAAAACAAAAACTCAGTAGTATGTTCGTCTCTCTTGGGAAAGCGTATATAAAAATATTTCTTGCTGCTTTTAGGGGTCGGTGGTACATACCACGGTCTTTGTGACACCAGTTGTGGAGCACTGCCTGAAACGAGAAATAGCCCAATAGGCCCACCGACGAGAATCGATCCTAGATCGATCGTGCATGAGGCGAGCACTGTACCACTGAGCTACGTCCCGCCCCTCACTCAAACAAAACCCCATCCTAGTAAATTCGGTTGCGATCGTAAGACAGGTGTGTGTGATCATAAAGTGAAGAAAAAAAACATGTGACCGAGAGGCCGTGTTCCCCTCGCCCATCTGGCTACGCTAATCTGCCTGGGATGCTTCCCGTATCCCGACCAGTGCTCCACGACTGGTATATCAAATGCGTTATATGTGCTGTCCTATGCGTTACAAAGTACATATAATATATTATTTTCGGGTACAAGAGAAATGTAGCGGAATTCCTTAGAAATTTTTTTCCATATCTATACACTCCATCCGTCCGGTTCATATAGTCCATGAGTCGGACCATCAAAAATCAAAATCATTTATTTATATATGAATCATATAAACATGGCATGGTATACATTGGACAACATACATAATTAGAATATAAAATGGTAAGATCAGACACATAGTAATAATAATGATGACAATGAGTATATACGTGTAATAGTTATACGACATGTACACGTAAATGTGTGCAGTGTCACTGAGTGAGTATACGTGTTTATTCAAGTTGGTGTTGTAGTAGAGGGTCTGGTAAGTTCATTTTGCCTATGGTTGAACATTTCATAACAGAATTGTCCAACAGTTGGAGTTACTTGTTCTGGGCCGTCAAGAAGGAAAACACATTTTTCCAGTTCAGACAGAAATGTGAACTCGGAACATATTTGACCGACTTTATAGTATAGTATTTTTCTTAAATGCATATTTATTGGACACCGAGTCAAAAAATTAATGTCATCTTCTGGTTCTTTTTGGCACAGCCGGCATATACGGTCATTTCTATGGATATTCCTATAACGTCCTACCTCGATTTCCAGTCTCTGAGCACATAAACGTAGTTTTGTGAGAGCTTGTCTAAAATTGGTATTTTTAAAAAATATATTTCAAGTAATTTGCCATTTCGTATTTGTTTTTAATATGTTTAAATATTTGCAGCTTTTCAGAGTTCTGTAGCTTGATTTTAAAGTGTTCGTAATATCTGTCATCAAGGATTTTGTTAGCGTAGCTAGAGTTTGATTTTGGGTGAATTTTAGCGTTAGTTAATAGACTTATGTCAATGTTGTTATTATCAAGCATATCTTGTAAATAGGCATGCCAGCCTATGTTGTGTTGTGTTTGTAGCTCTTTGCTACAGGATACTGCATCATATAATATAGATCTTGATTCTTCTACATTTTCTAGGTACATAAAATATTTACAAATATTTGTATGTATGCTATTTATAAGTGGGTAGCGCCCCAGTTCACTCCTGCAGGCAATGTTAACACTGTTTCGTGGGACTTGAAGATTAATTTTACAGAATTTTATATGTAATTTTCCGAAGGGTTCAGACTCTAATATGTCAAAGAATTTGTATTGGTTGTGTTTCTTTAGTTTGCCATGCAGTTCCGTGCCCCATACTTCCGAGTTATAGAGTAGAATAGGTTTAATTAGTGTATCAAACAGTTGATTATATATATGTGGGGGTGGATTGACACCCGAGAAAGCTTGGTGTAATCTGAAGAGTGCTTTTGATCCCTTATTACGGAGTACAGTTTTAGTTTCAGTAAAGTTTCCCGCGGAGTTTATAGTGCAACCCAGATACGTGTATGCATTTGTTTGAGAAATTGTATTGTTATCTAGGTAGAGTTTAGTAGTTGTGGGGCTTTTCCCTTTTTGTATGATCATAAAATTTGATTTTGAATGGTTTATATTTAGGTGCCATAGCTTACAGAAGTCATCAAGACTATTAAGACATTCCTGAAGGCCTTGTGGGGTTTCAGACAGGAGGAGGAGGTCATCTGGAGGTCATAACAAATGGGATAGTTTTTCTTTTTGTAGTGTAACAGGTGCAGATATAGTTGATTTAAAATTTAGGTCATCTATGAAAATGTTAAACATGGCAAGGCTGAGTGTATCCCCTTGTTTTACCCCTATATTTGAGGAAAATGTATCTGTAATGTTATTTGCGAACCTAATTGCGACTTCAGTTTTGTCGTAGATTGATTTAACAATGTTGTAGAATTTCCCGCCAATCCCTAGACGTAAAATTTTAAGAAGTCCTTCTCTCCACACAGTATCAATGCTTTTTGGAAATCAATAAAACATATGTAGAGTCGTTTGTGTAATTTGGTTACATATTTGTGTATTAGGATTTTAAGAATAAATATGTTGTCGGCTGTTCTTCTACCTTTCCTAAAGCCAGACTGGTTATCTGATAATAGTTTTTTCTTTTCTAAATGATTGACTAGGCGGTTATTCAGTATCATGGAGAAAAGTTTTCCTAGACAGCTTGTTATAGTTATTCCTCGGTAATTTGTCGGGTCCATTTTGCATCCTTTTTTGTGAATTGGAGTTATATATCCTTTAGTCCAATAGTTTGGAAATATGCCAGTTTTGTACACCGCATTAAACAATTTAACAAGAGAAGAAAGTAATACTGATTTTCCGAATTTTATCATTTCATTAGATATTAAATCAAGCCCGCAAGATTTGTTATTTTTTAGGCATGTAATAGCTATTAAGACTTCTTGGGTTGTAATATGGCCATCAAGGTCAGGGAATATTGTTTGTTCATTTTCCCGTTTACGGAATTCTTCTTTGAGTAATTGTGATTTTTCATCCGTATGAGAATTGGTGTCATTGTTTAAGGATTGGAAGTGATTTGTCATACGTTTTACAAGTTCGTTAGGGAGATCGATGTCGTCTTTGTTTTTGTTAATAATGTTGTTAATAATAGACCAGTATTCTTTTGGGTTATTATTTTGTATGTCCTCCATTTTGTTATATAATTTTTCTTTCAGGTCCCTCTCTACCCGTTTGTTGGCTTTATGTATTTTTTTCTTTGTACTCATTAATCTTGTTCGCAGGTTAGCATTAAATAGGTCTGCTTTTAGTTGCCTAGCTAGGTCCCTGAATTGTGTTTGGAGTCTAGAAGTTGTGATTTTATGTTTTTTCTTTTGGGTCCTTTTAGAATGATTAATCTTTTTTGTTGGCGACATTCTAGACGCTGCAGTTAGCACGATATCATTTAATGAGCTAACAGCTTGGTTAATGTTATGGACAGATATTTCAGTATCCATAAAGTTTTGTATTTTGCTAAGCGAGTCAGGTGATAGGTCAGGACCTGGAATTTTTAGGTTTGATTACCAAATCGAGGGACCAAAAGCCACCATGATTTTCAGTTAGCCTGATGTCTGAACTGTATGAAAATATGTGATGGACATTTCAGAAGCCCAGCTAAATATGAGAATGGCGTCTAGTTTGACGAGTGTACTGTTATAGTTGATACAAATATCGAGTTTTAATCACATACACTATATGGGTTTCCAGCTACCATCAAGGAAGTGAACCCATTTCATCGTCTGAACAAGAATAATGACATATTATTTGCTAAAAGCACATTTAAAGTTGTTTTCGTTGCTGTGCTCATTCAGTACCGGTACTTTAAACAAACACAGATGGCAATAGACTCGTTGCTTCCACTACACTAGATTAAAGTCCGACAGGCCCCCAAAAAGGAGGTTACCTGTCCTAGGTAAGGATGACACCTACGGCGAGTTGAGGAGCGGAGAGGAGCGCCACTCGGGTTCGGCAGCTGGTTCTTCTTGCCCAGCAAATCTTGGATGACCACGTGTAATCAGCGACGCAGATCGTCTTGACAATCCTGTGGATGGTATGGCTATCCATCGAAGCAAACAGGATCGCTTGTCTGTAGATCATCTGGCGCCAATGGGTCAGTCAGCCCCGATTGGTTGTTGGCCAGCCTGAGTGTATGAAACTCATAGTGGCTTCCGACGGGTATAGGTCTCCACGCTTGGTTGAGAAATCTCCCCTTCAGCGTCACCGTATCTATCGTGTCCCCCTGCAGTACTGTCGAAAGCTGCTTTTAACCTTTCGCAGAAGGAACCGCCGCTGGCGGTTGAGCCACCAGGTTTGGTTTCCCCTGTGTCGCCACCGGCGGTGTTTCCTCTTCCCACGTCCTCTTTCTGCAAGACCGGGTCGCCGTACACCAAAGTCACGGTTGCCCGTCACCCGGTGTACGCGACGTCGAGTTGAGAGAGCATGTTTCCACGTCTTGTCGCATTGCTAGTCCGAGTGGAATGCTAGATTTAGTAAACAATCTGCAAGCTGCTAATTAAATTTAAAGAATCTGAGTATCTTGCTATTGTTTCTGCATTACTGGGAAGATGATAAAACGAACGGTTTTGACGAATCATACAATGTCGATCAGATCATTAGATAAACAAAGCAAATGATCGTGGGCTTTTCTACAATTCATTAAATATGTGTGCAGCGGGTTTCTTCTGATGACATCCAATAGCCGATGATTAATTAATCAATGTGCTCTAGTGTTGCCGTGGCCCGTTAAACAAAACAAACACACTTTTCATTGAAGATGTTGTCATAAAAAAGTTTTCTATCCATGCTTGGAGTGAAAGATTAAAGTTTGTTTTGTTTAACAACACCACTAGAGCATATAGATTTAATATAAGACATGGCATATTCAGCTTTTAGAAGGAAGGAGATATTTTATTTAACGACGCATTCAACACATTTTCTGCAGTTATATGGCGTCGGACATATGGTTAAGGACTACACAGATACTGAGAGAGGAAACCCGCTATCGCCACTTCGTGGGTTACTCTTTTCGATTAGCAGCAAGGGATCTTTTATATGCATATCTCACAGACAGATAGCACATACCACAGCCTTTGATATACCAGTCGTGTTGCACTGGCTGGAACGAGAAATAGCCCAATGGGCTCACCGACGGGGATCGACCCTAGACCGACCGCACATCAAGCGAGCGCTTTACCACTGGGCTGCGTCCCGCCCCTCATCTTTTGGAGATATCAATGCTAACCTGAAGCTACATGTATACTTCAGTTCAGGAGACAGCCGACGTATTTTATTCAGCTGATACTTAAGACACTGATGGTAGACAATATCTATAGCTTTATTCATTTGCAATGGAAAGACTTCGACAGCTCGCTTTGTGCAGTCAAACATTTTGGAATCACAAAGATTTCTCAGTCGGTACTTAAAAATACACATTTTGTTTAACGACACCACTAGAACACATTCATTTATTAATGATCGGCAATTGGATGTCAAACATTTGGTAATTTTGATATACAGTCTAAAGCCAGATTTATACTTCACCGCCGACTCTTGTAGTTGACTCGCCCAATCCTCCTGTTCAAAACGAATCCTAATTTTTCAGTCTATTCAGTATGATTTTAACACAGTTCATATTAAATTTTAGTGCGTGTTCATTCAACGCTTTTTATTTTACTAAATAAATACATAAATTTCAGTTGCGCATGAGGTCGGCATCAACGTATGAAATGACCTTTAGAGAATAAAATAGCTACTATCTTTCCCCATTAGTAGCAAGGGGTATTTTTATATGCACCATCCCACAGACAGGGGAGCACATACTACGATCTTTGATGTGTTGCACTGGCTGGAACGAGAAATAGCCCAATAGGCCCACCGATGGGGATCGATCCTAGAGCTACCGCGCACAAGGCGAGTGCTTTGCGACTGGGCTACGTCCCGCACCTTAATGATAAATGCCTTGTGTTACCAGATCACCTGATACATCTTGTGTATTGTTGGTCCCCATATTGGCATACTATCTGCATATTTAACGGATTCATACGGGCAAAATGTGTTGATTAGAACTCTTTGCGCAATAAGTCTTGAACATGTTGGTGAATGAAATGCCGTCTTGCTCGACACAAACACGTGTTAACGGGCTGCAGCTGGCCTCAGATTACAGTTATCTTCCCATTTGGTTGTCCAAAATCCGGAAGTTTCACCGCGCAAGTAGTCTGCTGTTTGACTGTGATTATTTCATGGCAGACAGCTATGAAGTGGCAACTGTTTGACTGAAGTGACAGGGGATAGCATGTAGTTTGTAAACATGTGTAACTTGTTGACATTGAACACTTGTTTGTGGTAATTCCGGCCCATGCAAAAGTAGTGCTTTTTGTGTAAAATGGGTGTACTCCGGCCTGGTTTAGAGGGTGTGTCTGTTTAAACCAATATGCTGGGAGAAAGAGCTGGACAACAGGGGTTGTCCTTTTCAGGGTATGTGTCCCCCATGCAGGCAAAGGTACATACAAAACTTCACGGGCCTGCTGATATTAATAAAAATGTTATAGCCACTAAGGCTATATAGAAACATATAGCGAAATTAATTGTGGTCTGAGGCCAGCTGTCGTCAGCCAGTCGATGGTGGTCTTTGTGTACGACTAATGTGGAAATAAAAACTTTAATATATGACGATGATATGCACTACGTTATGGATTGGCAATGTTTTTTGTTACATTTCTGGCTGACAAATACTTTTAACATATGGGTCATAATCAGATAAAATCCCAAATTGAGGGATTTTCAATTTCCATTTTGAATAGCCTGCACTTACTGAGGCCCTGTTGTGTCATCCAGTCAATGCCAAATGAGATAATGAACATTTGGCCAAATAATGCAAAATGAGGATATCAAGCAACTATAAAACTCATCTAGACGTCGTCGTGTGGTCACAGATTCAGATTCCGGGATGACTGTTACCACATCACTAAACTAAAATGGAGTTCTTGTGTGTTGACCACAAAACTAAATAATAATTTAAAAATCTGTTATCACCGATTCTGTAAATTCGACAACATATAATAGAACGTTTTTCCCACTTTTTCACAAAGGTTTCAGTCCATATATCGACTGTTCCCACAATTGCCGCGATAAACTCGTGTGCACTGTGAACTGCTAGGTGGGATGTACACTAAAACCTTTTCCACAAATTACAATGTCTTTTTAAGTTTCACAATAGACAAAAAACCCCAGCAATTTTTGGTCAGATTTAAACACACACACACACACAGAGAGAGAGAGAGAGAGAGAGAGAGAGAGAGAGAGAGAGAGAGAGAGAGAGAGAGAGAGAGAGAGAGAGAGAGAGAGAGAGAGCTTAATAAAACAAGACGACTAGGCTTCAATTTGTTTTTATAAATAAAACCAGAACATGAAATGCTCGTACCTCTTAATGCACAAACTTGTAAAACGATAATGTAGATATGCACGAACACGGAGATGGTGAGAACAATTACTGTTCTAGCTAAAGGATTTCCCTAGAGGCATATAATGTAGCGGTCCGCGGCCCCTCGTGTGTGTAAGTTCTTTGACGTTTTAATTGGCCATGTGTGACAATCGACTGTTGGTTGTAACAACTTTTAAAAATTACACAGGTATTCACACCTCTAATAGGTGCTATGCCCTCAGCACCATCAACTTCGACAACGGCCAATTGTCATAGACAATGAAGCTGACATGCTTTCAAGTGTGACGCCAATTTCCAACACTTCACTTCCTTACGAGCATTATTACTAAATTAGCACCATGCTGCACAGAGATAACACCCCCCCCCCCCCCCACACAAAAAACCCCCCAAAACAACCAAGCTCATGAATTTAATTGCCAGTGACATTTATAAATTACCCACAAAGCACATTAAACTTATTTACCAAAACTATTTATTCATATCCAAAAGATAACACTGTGAAGACTTACAAAAGCAACAATTAAGAGTATAGTGAATCCTTTATTGTTTCCGACCCAGGTGACCCAGCTTGCATCATGCTGATAAGAGCTCCGATAGGCAAGTCAGTGTAGTATACGTGCACATCTCCACGTCATCGCTGAGGAACATGACAGAATGTTTCTACCTTAATTGGGACATTTATGCACATTAAAATGAAAATGAAATCAACCTGATCGCTGCTACTTTTAAACTGTCTCTCGTTAATTCCACCCCCCTCTCCCCCCACACACACCAAGGAGGGATGTAAAGCAGATTTGGATGGAAGCCGTGGGTATGTGTGTGTAGGTTTAGGGTCTAGCAGGGACTCCTCCAGTGGTTTGTGTAGACCATCACTTGAGTTTGATAACACAAGGGGCTATAAGTTCAGAAAGAAAGAAAGAAGTGTTTTATTTAACGACGCACTCAACACATTTTATTTACGGTTATATGGCGTCAGACATACGGTTAAGGACCACACAGATTTTGAGAGGAAACCCGCTGTCGCCACTACATGGGCTACTCTACCGATTAGCAGCAAGGGATCTTTTATTTGCGCTTCCCACAGGCAGGATAGCACAAACCATGGCCTTTGTTGAACCAGTTATGGATCACTGGTCGATGCAAGTGGTTTACACCTACCCATTGAGCCTTGCGGAGCACTCACTCAGGGTTTGGAGTTGGTATCTGGATTAAAAATCCCATGCCTCGACTGGGATCCGAACCCAGTACCTACCAGCCTGTAGACCGATGGCCTGCCACGACGCCACCGCTATAAGTTCAGGGTCTAGCAGGACTCCTCCAATCACTTGAGTTTGATAACATAATGGGCTATAAGTTCAGGGTCTAGCAGGACTCCTCCAATTACTTGAGTTTGATCACATAATAGGCTATAAGTTCATGGTCTAGAAGGGACTCCTCCAATCACTTGAGTTTGATCACATAAGAGGCTATAAGTTCATGGTCTAGAAGGGACTCCTCCAATCACTTGAGTTTGATAACATAATGGGCTATAAGTTCAGGGTCTAGCAGGACTCCTCCAATCACTTGAGTTTGATCATATAAGAGGCTATAAGTTCATGGTCTAGAAGGGACTCCTCCTATCACTTGAGTTTGATCACATAAGAGGCTATAAGTTCAGGGTCTAGCAGGACTCCTCCAATCACTTGAGTTTGATAACATAAGGGGCTATAGATTCAGGGTCTAGCAGGGACTTCTCCAATCACTTGAGTTTGATAACATAAGGGGCTATAAATTCAGGGTCTAGCAGGGACTCCTCCAATCACTTGAGTTTGATAACATAAGGGGCTATAAGTTCAGGGTCTAGCAGGGACTCCTCCAATCACTTGAGTTTTATCACATAAGGAGCTATAAGTTCAGGGTCTAGCAGAGACTCCTCCAGTGGTTTGTCTATGGTGTACTCGTGGGCCTGGTGTTTGTGCTGTAAGCCACTGCGACGGGTTCTCTGGGGAATCGGCAGCTCTGAGTGATGAGCTGGAAGTGGTTCTAGAG